>NW_024704801.1:286882-290647 GCF_018977255.1 Callorhinchus milii
CCTCCCTGTCTACCTCCCTGTCTGCCTCCCTGTCTCCCTGCCTCCCTCCTGTCTCCTCCCTGTCTACC
This sequence comes from Callorhinchus milii, assembly GCF_018977255.1. Lineage (NCBI taxonomy): Eukaryota > Metazoa > Chordata > Chondrichthyes > Chimaeriformes > Callorhinchidae > Callorhinchus > Callorhinchus milii. The sequence continues at coordinate 286,951 of NW_024704801.1, forward strand.
TCCCTGTCTCCCTGTCTACCTCCCTGTCTGCCTCCCTGTCTGTCTACCCCCCTGTCTACCTCCCTGTCTGCCTCTCTGTCTCCCTGTCTACCATAGACAATCCCCCCCCCCACAGACACCCCCCACCCCACACACACAGACACACACCCCCCACAGACACACACACCCACAGACACCCCCACAGACACACACACACCCCCAAACACACAGACAACACACACACACACACACACCCCCGAGACATACTGTCACAGCGCTTCACGGGACACGCTGTAAAGTGTAGTGACTGTGCGTTTTTGTGGGCCGAACGCGCCCGGCGACGTCCCCACACACAGCCGAGGGGGGGTGGGGGGTTGAGCGAAAACATTTTTTTTAAAAGGGGTTATTTTACCCCCGGAAAGCGATCCGCCAATCGACTGGGGTGTCTGTCTGTGTGGGGGTGTCTGGGTGTGTGGTGGGGGGGTGTGTCTGTGTGTGTGTCTGTGTCTCTGTGTTTGTGTGTGTGTGTCTGTGTGTGTCTGTGTATGTGTGTGTGTGAGCCTGTCTCTCCCCACCCCCCCCCCACCCCTCAAACGCTCCACCCTCCTGGGCGTGCGCGCCCGCGCTCGTGGGTGTGCGCGCGTGTGTGTCATCTCCAACATTTCGCCTTCCTGTGTGTGTGTGTGTCTGTGTGTGTGTGTGTGTGTGTACATGTGTGTGTGCGTGTGTGTCTCGCAGCCCCACCCCCCCCAACCCCCGTTTCTCTGTCTCTCTCTCTCTGTCTGTGAATTTAATCCTCTTTAAGGTGTGGATGTTGAAAGGAACTCGACTCCGCACAGGGACTTGACGCCAGGATTTGAGCGACGAGATGCAAATACGTCGCCTTTAAAAAAATAAACCCACATATTTACGCGGCTTTGTGTTGCCTTCTCTTTGCCGACGTCGGCCAACAATTACGCAGCGCCCGCCTTTCACGTCGGGAGGACGTCCCAAGGCGCTGGACCGGACAGTCAGGGGATTGGACCCGAGCTGGGGTTGGGCATCAGGATGGGGTTTGGAGAGCAGGGAGGACGTTTGGTGGGGGCGTTAGGCAGGGGGGTGACCGATTGGTCAAAGAGAAGGGTCTCGAGACGGGTCTTGAGGGAGGTGAGGGTGGGGCGGGTCAGGCGGGGGACATGGCGCAGACCGGAGCTGCTGAGCAGAGGGAGCGGACGGCTTCATGTGGCGTTAGCAGGTCGCAGAGGCAGGGAGAGGACAAGGCAGTGGAGGGCTTTTCGAAGGCGAGGATGAGGATTTTGAACTCTATGCTCCGGGGGAAGAGGGGGGGGGGCAGTGGAGTCAGGCGAGGGTGGGGGTGATGGGGGTCAGGGGAACCTGGTGGCAATGTTAACGCAGTCGCTGGTGGGCGCTCACACTGACAGGCCTTCCTGTCTGTAAGCCTGGCTCAGTTGATAGCCCTCCTACCCTGGGCGGGGTGGGGTGTATATATGGGGGGGGGGTATATATGAGGGGGGCATGTATATATATGTATATATATATGTGTGTGTGTTGGGGGAGCGTGTGAGTGTATATATACAGGAGTGGGGTATATATATATATATATATGTGTGTATTGGGGTGTGTATATATATATGAGTGGGGTATGTATATATATGTGTGTGAATGTACTGTGTGTATATGTCAGTGGGGCATATATATATGTGTGTGTGTGCATTGGGGGTGTGTGTGTATATATATGTGTGTATTTTGGGAGTGTGTGTGTATGTGTATTGTGTGTGCATATATATATATGAGTGGGGGATATATATATATGTGTGTGTGTGTATTGTGTGTGCACATATAAATATATATATGTAAGGGATACATGTATGTGTGTGTGTATGGCGTGTGTGTATATATATATGAGTGGTCATGTATGTATGTGTGTGTTGGGCGGTGAGAACTACAACTCCCAGAGTGCTTTGCGCCGCGCCGCCGGTCACGTGCCCGGGGTGTCGGTGGGGTCCTTCGCACGGCCAGTCGAAGCCACAAACAACAACAACAACAACAGCAGCAGCTGCGGCGGCGGCGGAAGAAGCCGAAGCCGAGAGCGAGCGGCCGAGGCCTCGCCGCTTCACGGTGAGGAGAGGAGGAGGAGCGGTTTCCCGGTGGCTCCCGGCGGGACAGAGGCAAAGCGGTTTTTTTTTAATCGGTTGGTTTTCGGTCACGTGGTCACGTCCAGGGCAGGTGCCCGCCGCGTCCGCCTGAATTTTTTTGGTGGTGGCGGTGGGGGGTGGAAATGAAGTAAAAATACGTTTCTTTCCCCCCCCCCCCTCCCACCCACCACACACTCTCTCTTCGTCGATTTAAAAAAACACAGGCGAGAGAGCGCGAGGGGCAGGAAAGGTTTAAAAGGGAACGTAAGGGAAAGGACAAGCGGGAAAGAGGAGGGGACAGGACTCTCCTCGGACACCTATCTTCGGGGCGGGTGGGGGCTGGTCCCGCCCCTTTGCCGCCCGCTGATTGGGCCGTCCCCGCGTCCTGGCGGCCCGGCGGCCCCTGATTGGCCGCCGCGGCTGCCACTCGGGCGTCCTCCGCCGCCAAGCCCACGCCCTCCGCCTGGCGGGTATAAAAGGGAACGCAAGCGCAGTGTGAGGGCACAGAGCGGAGCGGCGGCGGCAGGAGAGGCACCAGAGAGAGAGAGAGAGGGGGAGAGAGACAGGGACAGGACAGGGGGAAGGGAGTCAGGCACACAGACTGAGGGGAGGGGGAGACAGACAGACAGACAGACTGAGGGGAGGGGGAGACAGACAGACCAGGGGGAGGCACTTGAGGGGAGAGGGGGAGGCACTTGAGGGGAGAGGGGGAGGGGGAGGCACTTGAGGGGAGACGTAGACAGACTGAGGGGAGGGGTGACACAGACTGAGGGAGGGGAGAGAGAGGTGGGGGAGGGAGAGAGGCCGGGAGGGGGGGGAGAGTGAAGTGGGGTACACGACAGACGAGGGGCGAAAGACTGAGGGGGTCACGTCAGACGCGCCAGGGGTGGGGGAGAGACGAGACGGGGGGGTGGGGGGTTAGACAGGCGAGAGAGAGCCACAGGGTTTTTTTTTTGGGGGGTGGTGGGGGGGGGGGGAGAGAGTGGGGAAAGGGAGAGGAAGCGGAGTGAGAGGCGCAGGGGGAGTGAGTTTGGAGCACAGGAGGGTGTCGTGGGAGAGAGCAAAGAGGTGGGGGGGGGGTTGAGCTCAGGGTGGGGAGGGATATATATAGAGAGAGAGAGAAAAGAAGGGGTTGGGGGGGGGGCGAGACGGGTAGATTAATAACGGCCCCTCGAGAGAGACTGAAAGAGAGGAAGGGGGGGCGGTGAAAGTTTTCTTGACACCAATATTAATTAATTTTAATTACTTTAATACAATTAATACCCTGAGAAAGGGCCTATTTGAGGGAGTGGGGGGGGGGCAGGTTATATATATACTTTTTTAAAAAATTCTCCATCTCGCTTCGCTGTACCTCTTTATTTTTCTCCTCCCAACGCCCTCCCCTAACTTTTTAACCCCCTTTAAAACAGCCCCATTGCGGTGTAAAATTTCCCCCTTTTTTTTTTGGTGAGAGGTGGGGGGAGGAAGGAAAGAAGGAAGAAAGTAAGAAAGAAAGAAAGAAGAGATTAAAAACAAAAGCCTTGGTGGGGGGGCGGGGGGGTAAGTGTGTGTTTTTTGGGGGGAAGAGAGGGAGAGAAGGTGAG
>NW_024704801.1:290672-322118 GCF_018977255.1 Callorhinchus milii
AGGAATCGGGTCTTCGAAGGGAGTGAAAAGTGAATCGATTGTCCCCAAATTCTCTCTCTTTCACCCCAAACCCCCCACGGTCATGAGTAGTTCACGTATGTTGGGACCTATCGACGACACGGGTGAAGCAAATCCTTGCTAGTTGACGTTGGCTGTTTTTTTTTCCCCACCACCATCCCCCCCCCCACCCCCCCATCCCCAAACGCACCTAAGCCCAGAGGGTCACTCACCCTGGAGGGAGCCTGTTGCCTATCGCTGGGCCCTGCCCCATGCCCGATGAAGAAGCTGGTGGAGATGTCAGTGGAAGGAGAGCCCGAGGGAGATAAGGTCGGCCTCTTGAAGCCCGAGTTCCTGGCCCCTTCCCAGGGGGGGAAGGCGGAGGTCGTGGGGCAGGGAGGTCCTGTCAGCCAGCAGCCTCGCCTCGGCCTCAAGGACGAGCTGGGGGGAGAGGAGGAGAGCGGAGGGGGAGGTGGAGGAGGAGGAGGAGGTGCTGGTGGAGGTGTGGTGGTGGTAGCACGGCCAAGGAATGGCATTCAGCCTCTCCAGCAACAGCAACAGAGGGCCTACAAGAGACGCAACACGTTCAACGTGGGCTTCAAGCACCCAGGCTCCAAGCGCAGACGCAGAGCCAACTCGGACTGTGACCCCGTCCTGCCCAGTAACTTCCTCTTGGGGGGCAACATTTTTGACCCCTTGAACCTCAACAGCCTGCTGGACGAGGACGTCAACAAGGCGCTCAACGCCGAGACCCCCAAGTCCTCGCCGCTGCCCTCCAGGAACCGGGACCCCGTCGAGATCCTCATCCCCAAGGACATCACCGACCCCCTCAGCCTGAACTCGGGCAACGACTCCGAGGTCCTCCCGTCCCCGCTCAAGGTGGTCCGCAAGCGACGGCACCGGCACTACCACCACCCGCCGGCTCCCCATCCTCCTCCCCCCCCGCCCTCGGGGCAAGCCGCGGACACCACCGGCAAAGCCCCCGGCAGAGCAGCCCCCCACCCGCCCACGGCAGCCGCCACGGCGGCCCCTCCTCAGGACTGCCCGGCGAAGGAGAACGTGTCGGCGGGGGGCGAACCCCAGGAAGGTCCGCAGCCGTACGAGCTGAACACGGTGATCAACTGCCGGGACGAGATCGTGTCTCCCGTGCTGCGGGGGGCGGAGGCGGGCGGCGGCCCAGGCTCGGGCTCCGGTTCCCGTCACCGCAAGAGGAGGCGGACCACCAGCCGGTCGGAGGCGGTCAAGCCGGGGGCCGGGGGGGCAACGGAGGAGCAGCAGCAGCGAGCCCCGGGCTCCGAGCTGAAGAAAACCACCCCGGAGAAGGGCAAGGGGAAGGCCTCTCAGCACCACCACCATCACCACCACCACCAGAACTCGCACAGGCCGCCCGGCCCCGGGAAGGACAGCAGCCGGAACTTGCCCAACTTCAAGAGCAAGCAGAAGAAATTCCAGTACGGGAACTACAGCAAGTATTACGGCTACCGGAACCCGGGCCGCGGGGAGGACCCCCGGCTGTGCGTCCTGAAGCCCCACTGGTTCTCGGGCAAGGACGTGCTGGACTTGGGCTGCAACTCGGGCCACGTGACCCTGAGCATCGCCAAGCACCTGAAGCCCTCGCGCATCGTGGGGCTGGACATCGACGGGGCCCTGGTGCACACGGCCCGGCAGAACATCCGCCACTTCCTGTCGCAGGACCTGCTGCCCCCCCGGGGCCCCGGCCAGGCCCCCCGGCAGTTCCCCCTCTCGCTCACCAAGTGCAAAGGCCCCATCGCGGCGCCCCCCGTCTGCCTGGACGCGTCGGGGCCGGAGTTCCCCAACAACGTGGTCTTCTTCCAGGTGAGGACGTCTGAGACATTGTGTGTGTCTCTCTCTCTCTGTCTGTCTGTCCTGTTCTTGTTTCGTTTAGCTCACAAGACACACAGTCACTACACTTTCCGTCGGGCAGGTTTCCTCACTACACGCACACACACACACACCCCCACACGTCTGTGTCCCCGGCAGTCAGTCGCTCGTCAGGCGATCGGGGGATCACTTTCCGGGGGTAACAATCCCTTCAAAACCATAACAATTCGGTCGCTTCAACCCCACGGCTGTTTGTGGGGGCGTCGCTGGGCGCCATCGGCTGCCGTGCCTCGCCCACAAAACACACGCACAGTCACTACACTTGACGGTGTCTCCTGCGAAGGGCTCCGGTGAGACGTCTCGACGACGGGATAAGGCGCCGGATCAAACGTTTGGTTCCTTCGAGACTCTCCTCTTCGACCGACGGCGCCTTCGGTCGCCCTCCACCGAGGATCGGATCGGTTTGAAACTCCTCGGGCTCCTCTTCAAACCCCGTCACTCCCCCCTTCCTCCCTCCCCACCCTGCTTCCTCCCCTACTCCCCCCACCCCCGCCCCCCACAGTCACTACACTCCGCAGTGTGTCCTGCGAGGTGCCTTGAGACGAGATCAGGCGCTGAGTCAAATTGCCAGGAATATTATTATAGTATTAGGGTCACCTCCCCTCTCTCTCTCCTCTCTCCCCCTCCCACCCCCCCCCAGTTCCGCTACTGTTAAGCTTCCAAAACTCTGCCCCATGTGAAGGTTGCCTTATAAACACAAGTTATCATTATTTCCCCGCCCCTCCGTCTCGTCCTCTCTCCCTCCCTCACTCCCTCCCTCTCTCTGCCTTTAAGTCCCACCTCTTGTCGGGGCCAATGGCCGTTATATATTATATATTACGGTGCGTATAAGCTTGTCAGGAACTGATCTAATGAAGAGCTCAGGAGGGACTTCTTCACACGCGCGGGGCGTGAAGACGTGGAGCTCAATCACCGCAGGAAGCTGTGGTCGAAGCAGAAGACATCAACGGGTTTAAGAGGGATGCAGACACGTGGGAGAGGGCAATAGAGGGGTGGGTGTGTGTCTCTCTTGCGCTCTGTGTATGTGTGATTCTCTCTCACTGTGTGGGTGTGTCTGACTGTTATGAAGGTCTGCTGTACATATATATATTTATCTCACAAAATATACAGTCAGTTCACTGCACAATATGTTCTGTGAAACGCTGTGAAACGTCTTGAAGGCGCGATAAGGCGCTGTATCAAATGCAAGGATTATTGTTGAGAGGGGAACCCGGCTGTTAAGTCGATTGGCGGATCGCTTTTCCGGGGGTAATGATCCCTTTGAATAAAAAATAACAATTATAATAATGATTTTGGTCACTTCAATCCACGACTGTTTGTGGGGCACTGCTGTACGCGGTTGGCTGCCGCGTTTCGCCCGCAAAATCTACGGTCGATTTACTTTAATAATAATAATAATAACCAGTAATAATCCTTGCATTTGACCCGGCGCCTGATTATGGCGTCGAGACGTCTCAAAAGCGCTTCACGGGGCGCACACCGTAAAGCGTAGTGACTGTGTCTTGCGGGCGAAATGCGGCAGGCAGTTAATTGCGCGTGGGGGGGGAGGGGGGTGTCCTGCGAAGCGCTTTTTGAGGCGTCTCGATGAGGTCCTGTATCACACACGCAAGGATTATTACTGTTATTGCTGCTGCTGTTATTATACGTGTAAGTCCGGCTAACGGTCGTGTTCTGCCCACAGGGGAACTATGTGCTGGAGACCGATGAGCTGTTGGACACGCAGAAGCCAGAGTACGACGTGATCCTGTGCCTGAGCCTCACGAAGTGGGTTCACCTGAACTGGGGGGACGAAGGTCTCAAGCGCATGTTCAAGCGCATTTATAGGCACCTGCGCCCGGGAGGCATCTTCCTCCTGGAGCCTCAGCCCTGGTCTTCCTACGGCAAACGGCGGAAACTCACGGTGAGGAATTTACGTGCTCCGTCGCTGTCGCCTGGCGGCGTAGAATTGTACAGCGCAGAAGGAGGCCATTCGGCCCATCGTGTCCGCGCTCCTCCCCATAGCCCTGATCAACCCCACTCCCCCACGCTCTCCCCCCCATGGCCCTGCAAACTTGTCCTCCCCCAATAAGTATCTACTCCCCTCCGTTTCTTTTTAACAACTATTTTAAACCTGTGCCCTCGGGTTACCGCCCCACCCGCCAAGCAATCTGGGCACCTCCCTGTGTGAGGGCCGCTGTCCGTATGGAGTCCTGGGGCTTTTAGTGGTTTCAGGGCCTTGGGAGGGGAACGAGACAATCTCTCAACGTGAAAGGCGCCGCACACGTGTAAATAAGTTGTCGTTGTTGGGAGTGGTCGTGGAGTCCCAGTGGCTCAGCGGTTTGAGCCCTCGCCTCGCAAGCGGGAGGACCCGGGTTCAATTCCTGGGGCAGGTCAGGTCAGAGCGAAACACACACACACACACACACACACACACACACACACACCTCTGCTTAAGTGGGAACCCGCTTGTCAGTCGATTGGGGGATCACTTTCCGGGGCTAATAATCCCTTCGAAACCCTAATAATAATTCGGTCACTTCAACCCACGCGATCGGCTGCCGGGTTTCGCCCACAAAACACGCACAGTCACTACGCTTTGCAGTAAACCCGCGCCAAGCACTTTTGAGGCGTCCTCCTGACCTGGTTCCGAACTCGATGCTTGTTAAGGGGTGAGGTGTAGCGGCTGTGTTTCGTGTAGTGAACAAGTTGTCTGTGCCTCTCTCTGAACCTGACCCCCCCCCCCCCTCTCTCTCTCTCTCGCCCTCTCTCGCTTCAGGAGACAATCTACAGGAACTACTTCAAGATCAGTTTGAAGCCAGAACAGTTTACGTCCTTTCTGCTGTCCTCTGAGGTTGGCTTCTGCAGCTACGAGTTGGTGGGAACTCCTCTAAGCACATCCAAAGGTGAGTGTCCCTTCGGCAGTGTGTCATTCTCCCCTTACCCAGCCCGCCCCACCCCCATCCTTAATGTCCTGTGGCTCTGCGGTTAGACCCCTCGCCTCGCAAGCCAGAGGACCCGGGTTCGATTCCCAGGTGGGTCAGGTCAGGTTGCGGCGAAACCTCAGGCAAATTCCCTTACTCCACACGCGCCTCGGTTTACCCAGTCGGATCGCTTTGCCGGGGGTAGTAATCCCTCCAAAAAAAAAAACTCCCATCGTAGAGTCCTACAGCACAGAAAGAGGCCATTCAGCCCATCGTGTCTGTGCTGACTCTTTGAAAGAGCTGCCAACTAGTCCCCACTCCCCCACTCTTACCCCAACTAGTCCCACTCCCCCACTCTTACCCCAACTCGTCTCACTCCCCTGACCGTTCTTACCCCACAGCCCGGCGTGTTGTGCCATTTTAAGTCCCTATCCGATTCCCTTTTGAAAGCGGTGATTGAATCTGCTTCCACCAGCCTTTCAGGCTGTGCGTTCTAGAGTGTAATGTCTGAGGGACGCCGCTGTGCGCAATTGGCTGCTGTGTTTGGCCCGCAAGATTATTATTATTATTATTATAGCGACACAAGTGGACGCAGACACAAACCCTCGCTCTCTTCTCTCGTAGGGTTCCAGCGCCCTGTTTACCTGTTTCACAAGAGTCGTCCGTCCAGCAGCAGCAACTGAAGAGACTTTGGGGGGGTTGGGGGGGAAGCCAGTTCACGTTTCCTGTTGGGGTGTTTTTTTTTTGTTGTGTGTATGTGGGGCGAGGGGAGGTATCAATGGCCATTTTCCCCCTCTCCCCTCCCTCTCCCTCCCTGACGATAAGTCTCCTTTCTTCTCAACACAAGACTGCGGGCATAGGGCGGGAGAGAGAGAGTGGTGGAAGGGGAGAGAGAGTGGTGGGGAGGGGGAGAGACGAAGAACACTGCCTTTCGATTGTCACCTTGACATACGCTGTTTAATTGCGATTCACTTCATATACACACGCACACACCACACATGCGCACACACACGCACACACAGGGTGACCAAAAAGTGATATCATTATTAATTCATTAATTAATAATAATAATAATAATAATAATGACTATTTCTTTGTAATTTCTTTACCAGACTTGTCAGACATTGTAATGCTATCACAAATGTTTGGTCACCCTGTATATTAAACGGGACAGAGAGAGAGAGAGACTCGGAAGGTAAAAAGCATTTAGATTAGAGACTGTTGTGTGGGCAGTTTGGGAGGGGGGAGTGATTGTGGGGTTTCATTGAGTGTGGGGGGGGGGGGAAGGGGAGATGTTTAAACCTACCTTTTGCCTACAAAACACACAGTCACTACACTTTACTGCGTATCCTGTGAACCGCTTTGAGACGTCTCAAAGATGCGATAAGGCGCTGGGTCAAATGCCAGGATTATTATTATTATTGTCACTCCAGCAAAGCTAAGGTGGTGTTGAAGGGGGGGGGAGGGTGTGTGAGGAGGGGGGAGTGAGGTGAGGAGCCCGTCTTTAATCCTCCCAAAAGCTTTCACCTTACAGTGAGCTCCTGCAACCCACGGCCACCAAACACCAGCATTTTTACTCGGTCTGTTATGTTAGCCTATTGACTGAGGTGTTTTTTTCTCTCTCTCTCTCTTTCTCTCTCTCTCTCTCGTTCCTCTCTTTCTCTCTCTCTCTCCCTTGTGCCAAATGCTTGATTTCGCTCGTGGAGTCCCTGTAGCACAGGGGTTAGACCCCCCTCGCCTCGCAAGTGAGAGGACCCGGGTTCGATTCCCCGGGCGGGTCAGGTCGGGGCGAAACCTTTGGCAAGTTTCCCCCCCACCACACAGACACACTGTGTGTGTGTGTTAGTAGGAACCCGCTTGTTAGTTGACTGGGGACTAATAATACCTTCTCTCTCTCTCTCTCTCTCTCTCTCTCTGACGCACTCTCTGTCTCTCACATTCTCTCTCTAGTTCGGGTTTTTAAAAAGCGACGTGAATTTTTTTTCTTACATTAAAAAAAAATTGCAAATCGGGGTTTCGCGTTGGCACAGCGCCTCTCACCTCGGAAGGGTGTCCCCCCCAACACGGCTTGAGCTCTGGGTGAAAGCCGAGCGTGCGCGCAGAGTGGGGGGGGGGGTTTGGGCCACCAGAAACGGCCACGTCTAAATGCCTTGCACCTCTGTCTCTTAACCCCCCCCCCCCCCCGCTCTGAGGTGGGTTCAGTGCAGTTAACAATGTGCAGTCCTGTCGTTCAGTGGTTAGAGCCCTCGCCTCGCAAGCTAGAGGACCCGGGTTCGATCCCCGGGCGGGTCACGTTGGTGTGACACCTTAGGCAAGTTTCCTTATTCCGCGGCCAGACGCACACAGACCGACGACGCGCCTCTGTTGACCAGCAGTCGGTGGGAACCCGCTTGTCGGTCGATTTGGCGGATCGCTTTTCCCGGGGGTGATAACCCCTTCAAAGAAAATAACAATAATGATAAATTGGTCACCCGATCCACCCCACGACTGTTCGTGGGGACGCGGCTGGGCGCAGTTGGCCGCCGTGTTTCGCCCACCAGGAGTACGCGGCCGATTCGCGTCGCAGCCTATCCTGCAAAACGCTTTGAGACGTCTCGAAGACGCGATGAGGCGCCGGATCGACGCCAGGGTTGTCACTGTTTGCTGCACAGTCTGACTCGGGGAGAGAGATGATTGTTTGTTGGTGTTTTGATTTATTATGTGTTATGCGGGAGGGGCGGGGGGGGGGGTGGTGGGGAGGGAGCGGGGGGACGCGAGGGAGAGAAGGGGCACAAATTATAAGTGAAGTTTTAAAAACCTTAGTAGCTTTAACATCGACCTTCACTGCCTTTTACTGTCTTGATTTTTTTTTTACGCTCGGATCTTTTGTGAAGTTTCTTTTTCCTTCCTCGTCTTATCGACTCACCATTAAACACGGCCTTTTTGACGAGAGAAGCAACAGAGATAATCTCTCCCGGTCGCTACGAAACGAGATTGTTCCGTGTGTGCGTGTGTGCGTGCGCGCGCGCGCGTACGTTGGGGTGCGGGGTGGCTAGTTAATAGTCACTTAACGCTCCCCCTTTCAGCCGTGCGGGAGGTTTGACACGGGACAGACCGTCGTTCGAGGCGACTGGTTTGGGGTGCGAGTTGGGGTTGATCTCTCCGATGGCAAAAATGTCACGTGGCTCCCCTTTCGTGGCTTAGATCGACTCGCACTGTGTAACCCTCGCGCGCGTGTGCTCGTGTGCGTGTGTGTGTGCGTGCGCTCGATTGCTTTTTAAGCGTCCAAATCTGGAGCGAGTCCTGTAGCGCAGCGGTGAGAGGGCGCCCCTCACAAGCGAGAGGATCCAGGTTCGATTACCGGTCGGGGCGAGACGTTGGGCAAGTTTCCTTACTCCGCGCGCGCGCGCACGCGCCGCCCCGTTAGTGTTAGCGATAATCAGCGATCGCCGGGCGCAGTCGGCTGCCGCGTTTCGCCCACAAGACGCGCAGTCACCACACTGCGGAGGGTATCCCGTGAAGCGCTTGGAGACGTCTCGGAGACGCGATAAGGCGCCGGGTCTAACGCCAGAATTATTATTATTATAAATTAAAGTTGGAGCCTTGTTATAATGCAGTTGTCTTGTGTTCAGATATATTCAGACCCCCCCCCCCCACCCACCCACCCACCCACCACCCTTGAGTGGTGTAATTCCCGGGTGGGACAGGTCAGGGCGAAACCTTAGGCAAGTTTCCTTACTCCCCCCCCCGACGCGCGCACAGGCAGTCAGTAGGAACCCGCTTGTTAGTCGATTGGGGGATCACTTTCCGGGGGTAATAATCTCTTAATAGTAATAATAATAATAATTCAGTCGCTTCAACCCCACGGCTGTTTGTGGGGACGTCGCCGGGCGCGATCGGTTGCCGCGAAACACACGGTCACTACACTTTGGGACGTCTCAACGACGCGCTCAGGCGCTGTGTCAAACCAACCCCAGGTTTATTATTATTATTATTATTGTTATTATTGTTGTGATGAAGGTGATGTCAGGCTGTGTGAGGTGACTACATTTCCCAGAGGGCCGAGGTGGCGCATGCGCGGCGAGGGGGGGGGTACGGTCAAGCGGGTGGCGCATGCGCGGTGGGGGGGAGGGCAGGCGGGCGGGTGCGCATGCGCGCCGTGGGCACGGGTGGTGTCCATGGTGACGGGGCCTAGTGGAGCTTTGAGCCCAGTGAAGCCTGTGCCACAGAGAGCGGCTCCTCCGCGGGATTACAGGCGCCGAGCGCGGGAGGAGACCAGGCCACGAGGAAGGGGGGAGCCGCCGAGGATGGAGCCAGGTGTGTAGGGTCTTGTTTCTCTTTCTCCCCGAAACCCCGGGGGGGGGGAAGCCGAACTCGAGCCCGAGGCCTGAGGCCTAGGCTGTGTCGTCACCACCCACTCAACTGGGACCCCAGGAGCAGGAGGGGGCCATTCCGCCCCTCAAGCCTGTTCCACTGGGGCCCCAGGAGCAGGAGGGGGCCATTCAGCCCCTCAAGCCTGTTCCACTGGGACCCCAGGAGCAGGGGGGGGGCATTCAGCCCCTCAAGCCTGTTCCACTGGGACCCCAGCAGCAGGAGGGGCCATTCAGCCCCTCAAGCCTGTTCCACTGGGGCCCCAGGAGCAGGGGGGGGCCATTCAGCCCCTCAAGCCTGTTCCACTGGGGTCCCAGGAGCAGGAGGGGGCCATTCAGCCCCTCAAGCCTGTTCCACTGGGGTCCCAGGAGCAGGAGGGGGCCATTCAGCCCCTCAAGCCCGTTCCACTGGGACCCCAGGAGCAGGAGGGGGCCATTCAGCCCCTCAAGCCTGTTCCACTGGGGCCCCAGGAGCAGGAGGGGGCCATTCAGCCCTCAAGCCTGTTCCACTGGGGCCCCAGCAGCAGGAGGGGCCATTCAGCCCCTCAAGCCTGTTCCACTGGGGCCCCAGGAGCAGGAGGGGGCCATTCAGCCCCTCAAGCCTGTTCCACTGGGATCCCACCTACACATGGAAATTCCCTGAGATAGATTGAGGCTCCCCACTCCCTCCCCTCCCCCCAAAGCCTTGGCTCTCGCCTGCCAGCCTGCGCCTAATACTCTCCGGAATTAGGTAAGCGGTGGGGGGGGCGTCCCTCCAGGGAGAGAGAGAGAGAGAGAGCGTTCTGTTCCAACAACCTCTTTGGGGGATTTCCAGGTGTGGGGGGGATGTGGGGAATTCTCAGTTGGGTTTGGAGACTCTTAAGCCACGGTCAGACACCCCGGTTGGTCACGGTGACGGGTCTCCCCGCGTGTGGGGGTGGGGGGGTCAGACACTCCGGCTGGTCACGGTGACGGGTTACCCCGCGTGTGTGTGGGGGGGGGGGGGTCAGACACCCCGGTTGGTCACGGTGACGGGTCTCCCCGCGTGTTGGGGGGGGGTCAGACTGGGCAAAAAAAATCGAAAACAAATGTCAGCCTTGGCGTTGGCAGAGCGCAGGCAATTGAGCGATGGATGACTCACCTCCCACCCTCCCTCCCACCCTCCCTCCCCACAGGGGGAAGTGTGTAATAATCATAATAAACGTAATTAATTATTACTATAAACGTGCAAATGTAATTTTTGTTCTTGTGCTTGTTTCTCTCTGTACGGTCTGGTGTCAGCCCGGCTCAGCTGGTAGGTAACACAGTCTCTCTCTCTCTCTCTATCTCTCTCTCGCCTCAGGGTCCCTGGTTGTGGGTTCGAGCCTCGTGTCTGGACTTGAACTCCCTGTTGCTCTAATATAGCGCTGAGGGTGACTTTGTGGATTAGAGAGACAGAGACAGAGAGAGACAGAGAGAGATAACCTACTGATGAGCCAGGCTGCTGCCTGAGATGGAGTCCCGTCGCGTCGCGGTTAGAGCGCTCGCTTGCACTCACGTGGCGCCCTTCGCTCGGGGTAGGGTCCCGGAGACGTGATCAGGCGCTGGACCGAATGCAGCCATTATTATCGTGTATTATATTTTATTATATAAAGCCACCGCAGAGATCGGGAACTGACTGAGCTCACGTCTTTGACTGTAACAGAACCAGGAACAACGCTAAGGGTGATCATCCCCTTGAGCGGGTGGCGCCTCGTGTTGTTTACATTGTGCGTATTACCTTTGCCCTAAGCTCTCCCTCTCCAGTTGGTGCTACCGTGTTCCGGGTCACAGTCCTCGTCCCCGCAGCTGCCTTGAGTTTAGAAGGTCGGGCGGTTCGGTGAGGTGCTTATAACATAATATAATACCCTGCCTCGTTTCCGCCGCAGGTCAAACCGCGAGGAGCTTTGACTCGCCCTACGTGCGGCACGTCAGAAGAGACTGCCGAGGTTCGTAAGCAGGAAATCCCGAGGCCAGAGGAAGACCATTCCACGTCCTCCTTCCACCGTTCCTGGCCGTGGCTTGACATGCCGTGTCCGCAAACTGCGTACCGTCTCCCCGGGTATCGCTTCCTCACGGAAATCCATCTCACTTGCTCTTGAAGCAAACAACGGTTTCACTTCCACCGTCTGTCCGTCTGTCTGTCTGTCTGTCTGTCCCCCGGGGGGGGGGGGCAGCCTGTTCCACAAGCTTACTACTCGCTCACTGAAGTTAATAGCTCTGCAGATTTATTCTGAATTTACCCCCACCCCCAGCCACCACCCCACCTTCGATCGCAGGCCGTGTCCTCTGGATCTACCCCATCTGGTTCCTTACCCCATCTGTGATCGCCTCGGAACTCTCTCTCTCTCTCTCTCTCTTTCTCTTTCTCCAACTCCACTGCCCATCTCCATCCCTCCCCACAAATAAACCTCAGGATTAAAGCCCCCGGGATTCACCTCAGAAGCCGGGGATGGTGTCAGGCTCTGCTGGTTCTGTCTTGTCAACGGTTCCTGCAGGCCGGGCTGCCTCCCTCTCTCCCTCTTTCATTCCCTCCCTCACTCCCTCCCTTGCTCACTCCCTCTCTCATTCCCTCCCTCCCTCTCTTTCTCCCCCTCCCTCGCTCCTTCCCTCGCTCACTCCCTCACTCTCCCATTCCCTCCCTCCCTCTCTCTCCCCATTCCCCTCACTCACTCCCTCTCTATCTCATTCACTCCCTCCCTCCCGATCCGGGCCTGGGTGACTGAGCTGCCCCCAAGGGCAACGCTCTAGAGACGCAGTGAAGCCTGACGATGGCCTCGCTCTCGCCAGTGTCCAGCAGAGATGCCAACACCAACTCCAAGCCGGCCAAGGCCCTGACAGACCTGGACTTCCACTCGGGAGCCCGGATCGAGGAGATTAACAAACTGATCCAGGAGTTCGGCAAACACGAGCTGAGGGAGTACGATGATCAGAGGGCGTTAGAGGTGCACACAGCCAAGGACTTCATATTCTCCATGCTGGGTGAGCCTGCAAACCCTCTCCCTCCCTCCCTCCCTCCCTCCTTCTCTCACTCACGCCCTCACTCGCTCGCTCGCTCGTTCACTCGCTCACACACTCACTCACGCTCTCACTCACTCACTCGCGCCCTCCCTCCCCCCTCACTCACGACCTCGCGCCCTCCCTCACCCATGCCCTCACTCGCTCGCTCACGCCCTCACTCACTGTCTCTCTCTCTCTCTCTCTCTCACTCACTCACTCACTCATAGCCTCTAACCTGCTGTGATTTTGCTGATGGTTCAAGTTTCACTGTTTAACAGGGTGTGTAATGTGGAACGTTTCCTCCTGAGCCAGAAACGTTGGGCAAATTAAAGTGAATTTACTGTGTTCCTCACCTGTGCGGGACTGGGACAGTGTGGCGGGAGCTTCACTCTGCCTCTAACCCGTGTTGGATACGAACTGGTCGATTGGGGTGGGGGGTGGGGATCGCTTTTAATACACTATTATTATTATTATCATCACTTATTATTACTAATACTCTCGTGTGTGTGTGTGTGTGTGTGTGTGTGCGCGCGTGTGTGTGCGTCTGGTTGGTGTGTATGGTGCGTGTGTGTGTGTGTGTGTGCGTGCGGGCGTGGTGTGTGTTCTGTGTGTGTGTGTGTGGTATATCTGCGTGTGTCTGTTTGTGTGTGCGTGTGTCTGTGTATGCGTGTGCGTGCGCAGGGCTGGTACAGAAGCTCGACCACAAGCTGCCGGTGGCCAATGAGTACTTGCTGCTGTCGGGAGGGGTGCGCGAGGGAGTGGTGGACATGAACCCCGACGAGCTGGGCGACTACGCCAGGGGCACGGACTACGACATCGACTTCACGCTGCTGGTGCCCGCCTTGAAGCTGCACGACCGCAACCAGCCGGTAACCCTGGACATGCGTCACTCCGCCCCCTGCCACTCCTGGCTCAGCCTGAGGCTCTTCGACGAGAGCACGATTAACCGGTGGAGGGATTGCTGCACAGAGAGTGGGGCTGGGAACGGGGCTGGGGGTGGGGGAGGGGGTGGGAACGGGGCTGGGGGTGGGGGAGGGGGCGCCCACTACTTCTCCCCCACCCGAGTGGCCGATTGGTTCTTCCGCTCGGTATCTGCTGTGATCGGGGAGATCCGCAGCCACCCCCAGCGGGGGGTCCCCAGGGTGGAGAAGGTGGAGCAGAACGGGACGGTGGTGTCGGTCATCCTGAGGGCCGGGGGCAGCCGGATGCTGTACGACATTGTGCCCGTGGTGTCCTTCAAGGGCTGGCCGGCCGTGGCCCAGAACTGGCTGATGGAGAACCACTTCTGGGACGGCAAGATCACCGAGGAGGAGGTGATCAGCGGCTTCTACCTGGTGCCCGCCTGCTCGGCCTCGGGCGACCCCCAGAACGAGTGGCGGCTGGCCTTCTCCCGCAGCGAGGTCCAGCTCAAGAAGTGCATTTCGCCCGCCCTCATCCACGCTTACCAGGCCTACAAGGCGGTCATCATCAAGCTGCTCTCCAGACCCAAGGCCATCAGCCCCTATCACCTGAGGAGCCTCATGCTGTGGGCCTGCGACCGCCTGCCCTCTAGCTTTCTGTCTCAGGACGACAACACGGCTCACTTCCTGCTGGGCCTGATCGACGACCTCTCCCACTGCCTGGTCAACAAGTCCTGCCCCAGCTACTTCCTCCCGCAGTGCAACATGTTCGAGCACCTGTCGGACGAGACGGTGCTGCTGCTGGCCTGCAAGCTCTCCTCGGTCCGCACCGACCCGGCCGAGCACCTCCGCACGGCCATCGAACACGCCAAAGCCGCCAACAAGCTGGCCCAGGAGCTGCGCAAGGCCTCGCGGGGAGTCCAGGCCTCCCAGTCGGATGGGGTCCTGGTCAACGCGGGCCGGCAGGACGACAGCCTAGCCAGGAAACTCCAGCAGCTGGTGACTGAGAACCCAGGCAAGTCCATCTCCGTCTTTCTCAACCCCGAGGACGTCAGCAAGCCCCACTTCCGCATCGACGATAAGTTCTTCTGACACCAATGGGTGGGGAGGGAGGGAGGGAGGGAAAGGTGAAAGTACGAAGAGAGGTGTAAGGACACTCCTCGCCTCTGCTTATCTCCTACTGACCTCAACCCAACGGTGTTGGGAACTTGGTGCTTTTGCGGGAATAATGGGAAACGGCTGTGATGTGTGATGGATGAGCTTACAATGGAGCCTTGGCCAATCCTTTCCTCCTTCTCCCTCCCTCCCTCCCTCCGTCCTCCCCTCTCCTCTTCTCTCTTGCTCCATCTCTTCCTTCTCTCCCTTCCCTTTCCCTCCCTTCCTCTCCTTCCTTGAAGAGTTGGGTTTGAATTGAGTTGGGGTTGAGTTGGAGGTGGGTTGGTGGGGTTGGGTTTGGAAGGTGCCGGGGGCCTGAGAGGAAGGTGGGGCTGGAAGGAGGGATGGAGAGCGAGAGAAAAAGAGCTGGGGATATCTCTGGTCAGATGCCTGTTTGTCCTACATACTCTATCCTAAGGTGTTGTGTTGCGTTGAATGTGGTGGTTGTTTTGGTGCATGTGTATGTTGGTATATTATAATATTATGGTGGAGAGGAGGTGTGCGTGTGGGTGGGGGGGTGGAGAGGAGGTGTGTGCGCGGAGGGGAGGTGTGCCTGCGGGATGCGGGGGTGTGTGAGAGAGAGAGCCCCTGACTGGAGTCCAGAATGTCACAGTGTTGAGTCCCTGTGACTCAGACCTGCCTACCTCAGTTGGATGTGTCTCTCTGGGGTTCTCTGTCTCTCTCTCTTTCCCGCTAGGCTGTGGGATCGTGGGGAGAGGGTGTGGTGGGGAGAGATGGGGGGGTGAGGGCGGGGGAGAGATGGGGGATGGGGGCGGGGGAGAGATGGGGGTTAGCTCAGGGAAGGAATTACTGTGGTGACAGACCCTATCTGAAAAGAGACTTGCAAACCCCCTACACACACTCACACACACATGGACACATACACACAGACATAGACACTCACAGTCACTTACACATACAATTACACACACACACACACACACACACACACACAGTAGGTCAGGTTGGGACCATGTTTGCTTGAGGCTGGGTGAGGAGAGAAGGAAAGGGAAGGGTGAGGGCTGCAAACATCCTTCTGACCAGCCGGGGACGATTGATAGAAATCTCCCCCCACCCCCCACCTGCTGTCCCCTGTCTCTCACCCCACCCCCCCCCACCCCCCACCCTCTCCCTGCACCATTTGCCTCTCTCAACGTGTAATTCAGTTGCAGCTCTAACCGCGAGTGATCTCAGTGTCTTTGAGCTCGTGGCAGCTCCGTACAGCGTTCCAGCCTCGTGGGAAAGCCTGACACTGGGCGAGCCTGCACTCGGTCCGGGTCCCGGTAACACGCCGCTTCTCACTCGCTCGCTTCTCGCGCACGACACGCAGTCACTTCACTTTACGGCGTATCCCGCGAAGCGCTTCGAGACGTCTCCCAAGAGGTGACAGGACGCCATATCGAATGCCGGTGGTGTTATTGTTATTGCAAAACACAAAACACTGCAGTTGCTGGAAATCTGAAAGCAAAAGCAGACGTCGCTGAGAATGACCACTCTGCAGGTCGGGCAGCATCTATGGAGAGAGGAAAGTCAGTCAGCGTTTCGTCGGAACTGGGGCACGTTGGGAGGGACAGGCTTTTGTAATGTAATAATAATGTAATTATTATTATTACATTTGTGAGAGCATCTTTCACGGCGGGAGCATGTCTCAAAGTGCTTCAGTCACTACACGTGGCCATAGATTACCTGTGAGACTTGACAGTCCGTGTGATAAGGTGTTGTACAAATCCTTTTTTTTTTTAAAAAGATATACAGTATATATATATATATATATACACAGTCTATAAGAAAAATATCATTGCTTCCGATTGATTGTCCGTCTGGTAAATTGGGGGGGGGGGTGACAAAAGTAAAGTTGTTTAAAGTTACTTACGTTCAGCAAAGCTTCGAAAGGGCTGCACCTTCTAAGAATGTTTTCTTGACAATAATAATAATTTTTGTGGGAGGGGGGTCAGCCACACGGGTGTCTTGACACACGCGGAAACCCGTCACCGTTGCTCAAGAGTCTCCAAAACTGACTGAGAATTCCTGCCCCCCCCCCTCCCCTACACCTGGAAACTCCCAGAGATAGATCGTCTCTCTCTCTCTCTCTCCCTCGCGCTCTCCCTGGAGGGACGCCCCCCCCCCCCCCCCCCCCTCTGCTTACCTAATTCCGGAGAGTATTAGGCGCAGGTTGGGTGGCGAGAGCCAAGGCTTTGGGGAGGGGGGGAGCCCAGAGTGTGCGTTGGGGGTAACAGCTGGAGGTCTAACCGGCTAAACCCACACAGAGCTCGGCCATCGAGAGAGAGAGAGAGAGAGCGAGAGCGAGCGCTGTCTGGTCAAACTTTCCCGCTGCTTGTCCAGCCAGGACCACCCTCCCCGTTCGTTAGTTAGTTGGTTAGTTAGTTAGGGCTTTGGCTGCGGGGTGAACCGGAGCTGCCCCCAGTGACTGGTCAGCCCCTTCCAGGCCCTGCGCCGAGCCGAGCCGGAACGCTGCAAAATAATAATAATAATAATAATAAATAAATAAATAAATAATTCCATGTGTTGCGGGGGAGGCTGACGCGATTGAAAGCGGACCAGGAAACCTGTCAGCGCATCTACCAAATAAGCCACAGGCGTACAAACCCCCGGCCTGACGGCGTGTGTGGCGTTGGCGCTCTCTCCCCCTCGTCCTCTCTCTCTCTCTCTGTGTGTCTGAACCCGCTCAATAAAATGCCCCACACACTTAAGTGCACACTACGTTTCTCCCACTTCACTGCTGGCCAGTAAGTCACGCTGCACTTTAAACTGAGATGACTTGACACAGTGGTTGTGTTAGTGGGACAGAGCGGGGATGAGGGGTTGGGGGGGGTCAAACAAAGTGACCAAATGGAGCCCAGTGCAGGTATATATATACACATATATATATATATATATATTCCCGCAAAAAAATCTTCTCTGCTCATGAACTGATAAACGAATGTCTGTACATTGGAGATGACTGAGTATCTGTACACATTTCAAGGTTTCTGTATATATTGATCATGCACCAAAGTTGTGTATTGCTGATTAAAACGTGTGTGTACGTCTGTCTGTCTGTCTGTCTGACTGTCTGTTCACTGGAAATAAATCTCTGCGTATTTAAGCCAATTTCCTTAGCCGCCTCTTTCTTGTCCTCAAGTGTCCCTGTACGTGTCTGTCTGTGTGTGCGTGTGGTCTGTCTGTGTGTGCGTGTGTGTCCGTACATGAGTGTGTAAGTATGCGCGTGTGTCTGAGTGTGCGGTGTGTCTGTGTACCTGTCTGGGGGGTGTGTGTGTGTGTGTGTTTGTATGTGTGTGTGTCTTTATGTATGTGTGTGTATGTATGTGCGTGTGTCTATATGTATGTATGTGTGCGTCTGTGTGTATATATGTCTATGTGTGTGTCCATATGTATGTGGGTCCCATTGTGTGTGTCTCACTGTGTGTGTGTGTGGCCCCTTTAAAGAGTTGGGGGTTGTACACGGGCTCAGACACTGCGCTGTGATTGGTCGCCGTGACTGTCAATCACAGCCGCCGACTGAAACTCTGGTCCGTGATTGGCCGAGGCGCCCGTCCGTCATCAGGTGCGTCAGTCAATCCCTGCCCTGTGATTGGTCGCTCGGCCGCCCATCACCGCCCCTCTCGGTGACAGACCGCGCTCTGATTGGCTGCCCCGCTCGGTGGCCGCCCCGCCCCCCCCCCCCTCCGCTGCTGCTGGTCACCGTTACCGGGGAGACGCCGCCGGGCGCCAGGGTGAGAGCAGCGCGGCCCGCGGGCCGGAGGGAGGCCTGGGGGTGGGGTGGGGGGTCTGAGAGCGGCCCGCGGGCCGGAGGGAGGTCCTGGGGGGCATGAGACACGCGCACAGTCACTACACTCGACGGCGCGTCCCGCGAAGCGCTTTGAGACGTCTGGAGGACGGGATCGGGCGCCGGGTCACACCCCGGGGGGGGGGGTCACACCCCGGGGGGGGGTCACACCCCGGGTGGGGGGGGGGTCACACCCCGGGGGGGAGGGGGGGGGTCACACCCCGGGGGGGGGGGGGGGGGGAGGGGGGTCACACCAACGGGGGGGGGGAGGGGGGGGTCACACCCCGGGGGAGGAGGGGGGGTCACACCCCGGGATGGGGGGAGGGGGGGTCACACCCCGGGATGGGGGAGGTGGGGGGTCACACCCCGGGGGGAGGGGGGTCACACCCCGGGGGGAGGGGGGGTCACACACCGGGATGGGGGGAGGTGGGGGGTCACACACTGAGATGGGGGGAGGGGGGTCACACCCCGGGGGAGGGGGGGATGTGGGGGGTCACACACTGGGATGGGGGGGGGGGAGGTGGGGGATTATTATTATTATTTTTCTCTGCGTCTCCAGGTTCCCGATGGTGAAGCGCGATGGACCGACCGCTCGGTCGGAGGCGTTCGCTGCTCCGGATGACGCGGACGAGGACAGCGTTCCCGTGCGGGAGGTCCCCAGACCCCACCTCCCGGGTCCGGGTCCGGGTCCGGGTCCGGCAGCGACTGCCGCCCTTCCCGACCTGGACATCTCCCTCACTCCCAGCAAAGCCGACCCCTGCGCCGGGATCCTGAAGAAACGGGAAGGCTGTGAGAGCGGGAAAGCCGCCGGTCACCGGCAGGTAATGGGCGCGTTTTGTGGTCCCGCGCGCACGCACAACACGCGCACGCGCACGCGCGCGCGCACACACGTGCATGACACGCACGGCACGCGTACACACACGCGCGCGCACAACACACATACGTCACTCACATACACATAACACACACACACATGACACACGCGCACACACAACACGCACACGACGCATGCACACAACACACACGCACACACACATACGTAACGCGCGCACACACACACACACACATACATAACACACACAACACGCGCACGCAACACACGCACACAGCACACACGCACACAACACACATACGTCACGCACGCACGCACGCGCACACATAACACACGACACACACACACACACGCACATAACACGCGCGCAGAGACCTGTAAACATGCTCAGCCGGGTGTCTAACACGCACACGCACACGGGAAACCGGTCGCTGTGATCAGCCGGGACTGGAAGCCGGGTTCTCCCTCTTGCGAGGCGAGGGCTCCGGCCACCGCCCGACAGGGCTCCCGGTGTGACGGACTGCGGCCGTTCCATGTGATTTCAGGTCCGTTTCGACGTTGGCCGCGGGTCTGAGGACGGCAACGGGGAGGAACCGAGCCCCGGGGTCAGGGGCCGGCGGGAGGAGAGAGGACCCCCAGCCCAGCAGCCTGTCGGCGGGACATCTCACCAGCCCTCGCTGGCCAAAGCCTCCACCAGCCTCTCCAGCCACGGACAACCGCCTGGCGGGTCCCTGGGGGTCAAGGCAGGGTGCGGAGCGGGGAGCGAGGCCGAGGGGAGAGGCCCCCGGGGGGGAGAGGGGGAGGCCGGGGACTGCCCTCTGGCCGGACCTCAGTACAACACCACCCTCCTCCTGGGCCGCGAGTTACAGCAGGTCCTGGAGGCCAACTTCAACCCCAAGAAGGCCGTCCAACAGCAGCTCAGGAGGTCCTCGGTCACGCGGCAGTGCCTGGGCGAGAGGGTGGCCGAAGGTAGGCACCGCCGCGATAGGAGCAACAGAGTAATAACAGTAATAATAGTCACATCAGTACCAATGGTAATAACAGCAACCGCAGTCCTAGCAGCAGTCATAGTAATAATAGTAGTAATAACAGTAATAATAGTCACATCAGTACCAATGGTAATAACAGCAACCGCAGTCCTAGCAGCAGTCATAGTAATAACAGTAATAATAGTAGTAATAGCAACAGTAATAACAGTAATAATGGTGGTAATAGCGACAGTAATAATAGTAGTAATAACAGTAGTAACAGTGCTGTCCTCTGTGCCCCCCCCCCCCCCCCCCCCAGGCCTGAACGTGCCTGTGGACCGCCAGCGTTACTCGGGGCTGGTCAGCCTGACTGTGCCTGTGCAGGAGGTGCTCAGTCTGGCCGTGCAGGAGAGGCTCTCGCTGGCCAGACCCCGCGGGGACAACAACAACAACAAGGTAACGGCCCAGCGTGGCCCCCGGCTCCCCCCCCCCACACACACCCCCACCCCCAACCCCCACCGTCGGCGGCCGCGCTTTCAGCCACTGCGCCCCGAAACTCTTGTCGTTCTCCTTCCCCCAATCCCCCCGCCTCGCACCCCCCCTCCACCTTCCCTCCCCATCTTCGGTTCGCGGCCTGAAGACCTTCCCCTTCGACCGACCGTCCTCTCCCCCCACCCCGTCTCCGCCACTGTCCAGCGCTCTGCAAGTTGTTGCTGTTGTTGTGGAGGATGACCCGAACACGTTGATAATATGCGACAATCCCACGTTTTCGCCCACGACGGCGCCGGTAACCAATAACCGTAAGATTCCCGGCGTTCGACCCGACCCCTCGTCACGTTCCTCGAGACGCCTCGAAGCGCTTCACGGGGACACGCTGTCAAGTGTAGTGACTGTGCGTTTTGCAGCCTGTATCGAACACAAGGACTATTATTATTATTATCCACTCACAGTAACCCTCTCCCTCTATCTCCACCGCCCCCCCCACCCCCACCCCCCCCACACACACACACAGGAGACCGGCACACAGGCCCCAGACCTGATGATGTTCCACAATGTGACGGAGCTGGTGACGGAGACGCCTTACCTGGGGGTTCAGGGTCTGTCGGCCTTGACCATCCAGTCTCAGGCCAGGCCGTCAGCCTCGGTCTTCACCCTGTATCAGAAGCTGAAGCAGTGGGAGGCTTAGGGGCTGCGAGTCGCAGCGGCAGATGTGAATACTATTTTTATACCTCATTAAATGCTAATATTTAATTTACTTCCAACAGTAATTAGATCAATTACTCGCTCCTCCCAACCTCCGTGACCTCCAACAGTGACGTGCGTGCGCATACGTGTGTGTCGGACACCCGGCTGATCACGGTGACGGGTTTCCGTGTGTGTGTGGGCACACGTGTGTGTGTGTGTGTGTGCGCGTGTGTGTCAGACACCCGCCTGATCACGGTGACGGTTTTCTGTGTGTGTGCGCGCGTGTCAGACACCCGGCTGATCCCTCCAAAAAGAAATCATACCCAGACGGTGAAGTGTATTGTTTCCGCTCTCTGCCTTTATTAACCTGGTTTATATTTCTGCTGCCACTGGGTTGTGAAGCTTCTCACTGGGGGGGGGGGGAGGTGTTGGGAGGTGTCACAGAGAAGGAGAGGGGTAGATATTGGAAGGGGTCTTTCACGAGGGGGTGGGCAGTGGGGGAATCTTTGACGCGCGAGGCCACAGCCACTCAATATCTGAAATAGGCCTCTGGTCATGTTGTTGGGGACTTCTCTCCGTTCCCTTCTTTCTTCCCGACACCATGAAACAGCCCTAATGTGGAACCTACAACACAGAAACAGCAACAGGCCATCTGACCCAAACTTTGGAGAGTAAAAGGGGGGTATCCGGGGCTATCGGGGCGAGGGCAGGGAATTGGAGTGGAGGCGCAGATTGGTCGTGCCCGGCGGAACAGGCTCGAGGGGCTGAATTGGCCTCCTGTGTTTCCGCGAGGGGCCATATTGGGTCTGGCCTCTTCTGTTCCGAACCAGGTCTTGTCTCGTTCTCCTCTTAACTCTTGCGACGCAGTTACGAGGGTCTCCCTGAACGTCAGTAAAACAGGGTTCCCCCACGTCTCGCTGTCTGTCCAGAGCTGTGAGCTCTGACCGAAGTCGCAGAGAGTAAAGCGAACGGCGTGAAGGCACTCTGAATTCTGTGGCTCTCGGACTTCGAGGGAGGGAGGGAGAGGGAGAGGGAGAGAGTGAGAGAGGGGGTACAGGATAGAGAGAAGTGGGTGGGGTCAGTGGGAACCAGGATGGGTGGAGGGAGTGAGAGAGGCCGTGTCTGTGGGTGTCCGGTCAGCGATGGCGGGTGTGGAAGGCTGCTGAGGTGTCTCCTGGTTCCCTGTTGGAGCTGCGGCCGTGTGAGCGAGGTCCTCGGAGCTGGTTGGAAGTCGGTTAGGATCAGGTTCGCTTGCAGGCGGCCGACTAGAAGGATTCACAGGAGCTCGGCATTGAGATGCTTCAGTCCCGTCGCTGGGAGCTGGGCTGCCGGGCGGCGGTGGTGAGGCCTCACCGGGTATCGGAGGCTCCTCACCGACACATTGGCCTGCGTCCTTGAGGGAAGAAAGTTATTAGAAGCCACAACGGCAACAACTTGCACTTATATGGTGCCCTCCAGGGGAGAGGGAGAGAGAAAGAGAGAGGGAGGGGGTAAGGCACAGGGATTGAGGGAGAGTGTTCCAGAGTTCTGGGGCGCAGTGGGCTGAATGCGCGACCACCGATGGTGGGGCAGAGGGCGCGAGGGACGGGCAAGGTGCCAGGGAGGGAGGGAGGGATTTTTTAACAGGAGTGCGGGGAGCAGGCGAGGGACAAGCTGAGGTACCTGCTCTTCCGTCAACGCCGGAATCTCGTTCCTGACCCGTTTGAGGGGGGGAGGGCTGAAGGCGCTGTCGTGGTCAGTTGTGTCGTGGAGGTCGCTGGCTACAGACCAAGGGGCGAACTCGGGCCTCGATGGATCCACGGGAGCCAGACCAGGAGCCGCGGTGAGGAACTCGAACAGAGCCGGACTGGAGTGATCCACCTCCCTGTTCCCGTAGCTGGGCGGGAGCGGGCGAGGAACGAGGGCGGAGGAGTTTGCCCGCTTGGCTGGGGGGGAGCTCGGGCTGCGGTTGACGTGGCTGGCGGGAGCGAGTGGGGGGGAGCACGGCGAGCGGGGAGGTGTGACGGGATCCGGGTCGGGAACAGATCCGGGAAAGCAAGCGGAGGACGATTGGGAACGCCGAGGGACGAGCGTTAGACTGGAATCGGGCGGGGAGGGGCAGGGGTCCGAGGGGAGGGGATACGGGGGACTTTGACGTGTCTGTTCGAGGTCGGAGGCTGGAGGCCGGGGGTCGGAACAAGCGGGTCCGCAGGAAACGGGTCTCGAAGCTCCCGGAGAACTGGAAGAGCTTTCAAGGCCCGACCTATCGAGGCTCAACTCGAGCCTCGGCTCGGGATAAAAGCCCGGATCTTCCTGGAGGGGACTGTCTCCCGTCAAGTGGCCTCCCTGGGAAAGGGCTCCCGTTTGACGGCCGGGATCAGGATTCCGATCGCAGGAGGATTCCACCGTCGTCGTCAAGGGCTCGATGTTCAGCGAGACGTCCAGTTTGATGTTCCTGAGCCCTTGGCTGTTCCCCAAAGCCTCGTACACGCACTTGAGCCAAGGAGGGATCATCTCCACATAGGCGGCTGTCACACAAAGACAGAACAGTCTTTATTAACGGATTAATACCATTGTAGTATGTAATAATAGTGATAACGACCCTGGCGTTCGACCCAGCGCCCTCATCGCGTCTTCGAGACGCCTCAAAGCGCTTCACCGTCAAGCGTAGTGACCGTGTGCCCGTTCGGTGGGCGAACGCGCGCTCTCGCAAACAGCCGCGGGTCAGTGACGTCTTTGGCGTTGGCGAAGGGCCTGACGTGACATTGAAACGCTTGCCTTGAAAGTTAGCGGGAGGACCGATCCCGGTGCTGGAAACTTGACTTGTGGCATTTTTCATCACCTGTCCTGAAAACAGACAAAATTATTATAAAAAGATGATAATAACAATAATAATTATTATCATTCGGTCACTCAATCCCAAATCCTCGTCTCCGGTGTCCGCCCCACACACAGTTCGTTGTGTTCAGATTGTGCAGATGCATTCTCTCTGTCCCTCTCAGATACACTCTCTCTCACACTCACACTCACTCTTACACCTACTCTCGCTCTGTCTCTCTCACACACTCACACACACTCACACACACTCACGGTCTCTCTCACACACTCACTCACACACTCACTCACTCACACGCACACACGCTCTGTTCCTCGCGCACACTCACACACACTCACACACACTCACGGTCTCTCACACACTCACTCACACACTCACTCACTCACACGCACACACGCTCTGTTCCTCGCGCACACTCACACACACTCACACACACTCACGGTCTCTCACACACTCACTCACTCACTCACACACACGCTCTGTTCCTCGCTCACACTCACTTGGTCTCTCACACACACTCTCACACTCCCCTCTCGCTTTCTCTCAAACACACCATCGCTCACACACTCCGTCTCTGGGCTCACACTCGCGCGCACACTCACACACGCGCACTCACGCACACACACACACGTTGAATGCCCCCCTCTCAGAGGTGAAGGTGAGGCTGACAATCCTAACAGTCGCCGACACAGCCTCTGCTCGACACTCACTGTGTATCCGAACTGCTATGAATTTTCTCGATAAGTGTTTCACCTTTGAGAGGATCTGTCACAAAACAAAATGAACATAAAGGGTTTAATCTCACACGAGATCGTAACAATCGCTTGATTTACTGAGGACAGAGGTTTGTGAGGTGAGGGGGTCTTACAGAATGGCGGAACAGGCTCGAGGGGCTGAATGGCTTCCTCCTGTTCCTACGTTCCCTCCCTCGCCTCCCTTCAAGATCCTCCTCCTCGACCGACCGCACCTTCGGTCACCCTCGTTTCTACCCCCAACCTCCTTCCCTCCCCTCCCTGCCCTCCACCCCTCCTGATCCCAACCCCCAAAGGCCTGAGTGTCCAGGGCCTTGGGACATCCTCCCGACGTGAAAGCAAGTTTCGCCCACAAAACACACAGTCACTACATTCATTACAGTGTGTCCCGTGAAGCGCTTTGAGTCGTCTCGAAGGCGTGATAAGGCGCCGGGTCAAACGCCAGGATTATTATTATAAGTTGTTGTTCTAAGCCCCAACCCCCAAGTCTTTTGTTGTCTTGCTGACCACGAAGGCTGGTCTGGGGGTCATTGCCCGGCAGCCCCGGCCCACCCACTCACCCACCCACCCACCCCATTGCCCCAGCCCCCACCTCGCTTACCAACACGAGAGTGTTGATGATCATGATACAGGCGATGGAACAGCCGAAGAACCCGAATAAAACGCGCTCTGTGGTTGGACAGGCCTGACCCGGAGAACACAACGGTCCATTGAGGGACCACTCACTTCCAGGCGACGACATCACCATGGAGAGACGGAGTGAGAGAGACGGAGAGAGAGAGACAGAGACAGAGAGACAGACAGAGCGAGGGAGTGCGCAAGAGAGATAGTGAGAGAGAGATGGAGCGAGAGAGAAAGGGGAGAGGAGGACAGTGAAGGGAGATGGAAAGACCGCGTGGAGAGACAGACAGAGAGAGAGAGAGAGAGAGAGAAAGGCAGGGAGAGAGAGAGAGAGGTAGGGAGATGGAGGAGAGAGGCTTGAAAGGCTGGAGAGGAGATGGAGACTGAGGGACGCTATTGGAGAGAGATGAATAAATGGTGTTGATCGAGTCAGAGCATTGTGACCTGCCTCGAGGACCTTTGTTACTCTCACAGTCGCTCAGTTTATCACCATTGCCTGAAATCGCTCTCTCTCTCACTCGAACCCACAGAGCTGTAATATAATAATAATATAATCCTAATGGCGCCTTATCACGTCCTCGAGACGTCTCAACGATTTGATTGAGGTGCCCTCCGCTGAACACTTCCAGCCACCGCGCCCCGAAACGGTCTCTCTCGCTCTCTCTATCCCTCCCTCCGTCTCGCCCCTTTCCCTCCTTCTCCACCTTCAGACCCTTCCTCTTCTTCGAGCCTGGCCTGCGGTCACCTCCTCCCCCTCCCAGCTCGGGATCGCGCTCAGCCACCCTCACGCGCTCCGCCACGCTGCCCGGCACCAGGACCGCTGCGCAAATGCAAGCTGTCCTTGTCGTTGACCTCCCGGAACGCTTCACGGAAAATAAAGCGCAGCGACTGTGTATCTTTGTCTGCAGCTGATCGCGGCCCCGGCGACGTCCCACAAACAGTCGTGGATTGAGTGACCGAATTATTATTATTGTTATTATTTTTATTTGGAAGTTTTATTACCCCCAGAAAGCGATTCCCCCAATTGGCTGACAAGCGGGTTCCTACTGACTGCTGATAAACAGGCGTGTGTGTGTGTGTCTGTGAGTCTGTGTGTCTGTGAGTCTGTCTGTGAGTGTGTGTGTGTGTGTGTGTCTGTGAGTGTGTGTGTCTGTGAGTCTGTGTGTCTGTCTGTGAGTCTGTGTGTGAGTGTGTGTGTGTGTGTGTGTGTGTGTGTGTGTGTGTCTGTGAGTCTGTGTGTGAGTGTGTGTGTGTGTGTGTGTCTGTGGATTAAGGAAACTTGCCTACGGTTTGGTCCTGACCTGACCCGCCCGGGAATCGAATCAAACCCAGGTCCTCTCGCGGGCGAGGCGAGCTCTTTTAACCACTGAGCCACAGGACAAACCGTTGCCTAATACACAGAGCACGAAGGTAAGGACGGCGGGCGGGCGCGGGCGCGTGTGAGAGTGTGCGCGTGACACTAGGCAGCAAAACAAAAACGCTTACGATTTGTTCCGTGGGAAAACCATCTTGTTTTTTGATTTTTTTATTCCTAATATTTGCAGACGAGAGGCGGAGCAGCGCAGTCTGTACCAAAATCAAACCCGTTAACAACCTATTTTAGGTCCTCAACTGCAAGCGCACGCCATCAATCATAGACATCGGTCCAGTCAGCTGACAGCAGACACCTTGAAAACTCCGCACCAACTGTGGTGCCAAAGGCCAGCCTGGCTCAGAGGGATTGGGGGAGAGCTTCGGGGGGTAGAGGCTGAAATGGGCGGCCGGCGATGGTGGAGGGGAGGGCACGAGGCACATGCAAGGAGGCCGGAGCCGGTCGAGCGGAGGCAGCGGGTAGTGGGTTGGGGGCTGAGCAGGTCGGAGAGAGAGAGAGAGAGAGAGGTCGGGAGGGAGGTGCGAGGGTGGGAAGGGATTCGAAAACGAGTGAGAGGGTCTTGAAATCCATCTGTTCGGTGATAGGGAGCCCGTGGAGGCTGCCGAGGGCTGGGGTGATGGGGTTTAGTGGGGGTGATAGGGAGTCCGTGGAGGCTGCCAAGGGTTGGGGTGATGGGGTTTAGTGGGGGTGATGGGGAGCCAATGGTCACTCAATTTGGTCACCCAATCCACGGCTGTATGTGGGACGTCGCTGAGCGCAGTCGGCTGCCGCGTTTCGCCCGCAAAACACATACACAGTCACTCCACTTTACAGCCTATTTTTTCAAGCGCTTTGAGACATCTTGACAGACGTGATGAGGCGCTGTATCAAATGCAAGTATTATTGTTAATATTATTATTCTGACGACGATAGCGCTCCTACCCCCAGGGAGTCAGAAGATTGTGGGTTCAAGCCCCCCCACACACACACACACACACAAAATCAGTCAGGAGTTTTGAGCTCACAGTCTATAGCCTGTGAACGAGACAAGAGCGCAGGATTTTCGGAGACGTCGAACTTCAGCTCCCGTCTGTCCTGGTGAGTCTCGGCTGTTGGGTGTCAGAAGGCCATAGCCACCCAGCCAAAGATCAGCAACGAGCCCCCATAAGGGGCCGCTTTGGTGAATGTGCTGTCGCCTGTTAACGCCTGGTAATAGAGGGACCCACAGAACATCACCATCCCAGTGGTCAACAAGGAGCCAGCCTGCAGACACAGCAAGAGAATTACTATTCGTAGAATCGTAGGATTATGCAGCACAGAACGAGGCCATTCGGCCCAGCGTGTCCGTGCCGGCAGCTCTTTAAAAAGAGCTTTTACAAATAAATCCCACAAGCGCAGCGCAGGGGGGAGAGAGAGCGAGAGAGACAGAGACTGAGACACAGAGAGAGAGAGAGAGAGAGAGAGAGACGCATTGTCGGAGGCTCCGTCCTTTTCGGGCGAGTAGTTTGAGGAGAGTAGCCCTGTTCGAGGCGGACGTTAAAGATCTCCCGCAGCGCAGTCGGGGGGAGAAAGAGAAAGGGAGTGAAAGACCCCTCCACTCCCCCACCCCCTATCCTTCTCCCCCCAAAGACCCAACAGCCAGTGAGGAGAATATGTACCAGCAGTGGAGCTCGACAATGAGGGACCCCCAGCAAGGCCAGGCTGTGCAGGAAATGGTATTTATTTGCCGTTTCAAACAGCTGTGAGAGAGAGAAACAAGACATTATATTAATAATAATAATAATAATAATCCCGGCATTTGACACAGCGCCTTGTCACGTCTTCCAGACGTCTCAAAGCGCCTCACAGGATTCACTGTAAAGTGTAGTGACTGTGTGTTTCGTGGGCGAAACACGGCAGCCGATTAATAACAATAGTCATCCTTGCATCGGATAGAGCGCTTTATCATGTCATTGAGACGTCTCGACGTGAAAAGGTGCGATATCAAACGCAAGGATTATTATTATTATTATTATTATTATTATCCTCACCAAACTCCACCCCCCCCATCACCCCAACCCCAGTCCTCACCTCCTTCAAATATTCGTCTCGGTCACTGCGTCGGAATCCTACGGGACGACAGAAACGAAAATAAAACAGCAGCCACTTGCAATGTCGCGGCGTCCCGCGAAGCGCTTCGAGGCGTCTGCACAGCGGCGTCAAACGCAAGTGACATTGTTGTTTATTATTATTGCTGCTGTTGTTGTTGTTGTTCCTGCAGAATGAGCGGCTTTAATCGTCACTCTGCGGCACTTGCCTGAACGCTTCAGAGAGACGAAACAGTGGGCAGACGGACACACGCCCTCCAGTGACAGCCTTCAGCTGATAAAAGCGACAGAGTTTCTGCTCCCCTCCCTCCCAGCAAGACTGCAATTCCACTGATATGTAACCGCGTCCACCCCCTCCTTCGGTTACCTCCCCCCCACCCCCCCTTCGGTTACCTCCCCCCCCCGGCCTCCTGCCGCGCACTCGGCCGTTAAAACGGGACGTTAACACCAATCCCCGCTCATTCGGCGATAATAATTCTTCCGTTCGCCGCGGCGCCTTTCACGGCGGGAACGCTGCAGGGGCTTCGCTGTCGGGTCTGGTGGTGACTGCGCGTTACCCGGCAGCCGGTTCTCGCAGCCACGTCCCCCCCCCTCCCCCCCCCCGTCGCCGTACGTCGCCGCGGCCCCCGACGTTTGGGTGGGGGGGGGGTCGGGGTTTATAATAATAATAATAATAATCCTTGCATTTGATATAGCGCTTTTCACGTCGGGAAAAAAAAGTTTGAGACTTGAGTCCACAACCTTCTGACCTGACCCCCCACTGAGAGCCAAAGGTGACACCCATCACCTCTCTCTCTCTCTCTCTCTCTCTCCCCCTCTCTCTCTCCCCACCACAGCCCCTCCGGGGGGTGGGGGGGGGGGGGGGGGACCCCTGGTCGGCTGTGTGGGTGCACAAAGCGAAGGCCAGACAGGAGGACAACCCTCTGACATTACCGTGGGCTCCGTAGGCACCGGCGGCGACGGCCAAAGCCCCTGAGACACCGGCCAACCTGCCGAACAGTCTGGCCGACATGTCTGTGTCTGTCTGTCTGTCTGTGTCTGTGAGAGTGAGTGAGTGATCAGCTGCTCCAACTGGATACACTCGGCCAATCGGCTACATCGCTGCCCATCAACCAATCAGAACCCGGCCACGCCCCCTCCACGCCCCGCCCGACGCGTGTCTCGACCAATGGGCGCGCGGGTGGAAGGCGGGACTCGCTCTCGGGCAGCCAATCATACGCCCGAGGGGGCGGGGTTGTCCCTCCCCGCGCCGCGCGCGAAGGGGCGGGAGCAAAATGGCCGGGGAGGGGGAGGGGCCGGATGATGCAAGTGATGACGACGGACGCCGCGACCAATGGGAGGACAGGATCCCGGGCGGCGGCGGCGGCGGCGCGAGCGCGACGGAACGGTGGGGGGTAGCGCGCATGCGCGCGGGGAGGAGGCGAACGCGCACGCGCGGGCGGGGAAAGCGCGCGAAAGGCGGTTAATCCGCCCGTGAGGTGACGAACGTCGCCATCTTTTTTTTTTCTCTCTCTCTGTGTGAATCGTCGTCGTCGTCGTCGTCCCGCTGCCCCGTGAGAGTGACTGAGTGAGTGAGAAACCATCAACAAACACAGCGGAGAGAAGAGAGAGAGAGAGAGAAGGAGGGAAAGAGAGAGAGAGAGACTCGGGGGTTGGAAGGGGGGAAGGGGCGGCCCTGACGGTGGGCGTCGCGTGGGAGAGAACGGTTTATATCTCTCCCCCCGTCTCCCCCCCTCCACCCTCCACCCTCAGGTCCTGACTGACTGTCCACCACCATGGGACGTCCTCCCGCCAACCCCCCACCACCTTCCTGACCCCCCCCACCCCCCCCACCATCCCAACCCTGACCCCCCCCCACCCCCCCACCATCCTGACCCCCCCCCACCATCCTGACCCCCCCCCACCATCCTGACCACCCCCCCCCACCCCCCCCCCACCATCCTGACCCCCCCCCACCATCCCAACCCTGACCCCCCCACCCCCACGATCCCTGACCGTCCAGCGCATTGGGACATCCTCCCGAAGTGTTGCTGTTGTTGTTGTTGTTGAGGGTGGGGGGGGGGCAGACAGCAGGCCGAGCGGAGTCAGTGGGTGGGTGGGTGGGTGAGGAGTGGGGAGGGGGGGAGGGAGTGGGGAGGGGGGGGGGTACGCAGGTCGGAGAGGTGGGGAGGGCACGAGGGGCTGTGAAGTTGAGTGAGGAGGGTCCGTTGGGTGACGGGGAGCCACGGTGTGGGGGGGGGGGGCGGTGGGAGTCCGTCTCAAAGCGCTTCGCTGGACACGCTGTAGAGTGTAGCGACTGTGTGTTTTGTGGGCGAATCGCGGCCCCGTCCCCCGTCCCCCGTCCCCACCACAAACAGTCGCGACCACCTTCTTCTTGTTTTTTTTTTACAAAAGGATTATTGGCCCCGAAAACCACCCGCGAGCGGCCGCCGATCGTGTTCCTACCAGTTAGACGGGGGCGCGTGTGCGCGGAGTAAGGAAGCCCAAAGTCTCGCCCCGCCCGGGAATCGAACCCAGGTCCTCTCAAACCATTGGAACTCCAAACCCTACGGTCCCCCTCCTTTGCCTCCTTCAACGTCTCAAGAACCCCCTCTTTGACCAACTGCGCCTTCGGTCACCCTCCTTACCCCCACCCTCGTACCCCACCCTCCACCCCTCCTGAACCGGGCTCTCGTTAATAATAAACCCGGCAACTCGGGGCTTTGGCTGCCGGACCGTTCACTTAACGACAGCGGCTGAGGTGCAGACGTTTAACGACGCGGAGGTCGAGGCACCGCAGACACAGCTCCCGTCAAAACCCCCCCCCACAGGATTGTGTAGCTCAGTGGTTAGAGCGCTCGCCTCGCAAG
>NW_024704802.1:0-104798 GCF_018977255.1 Callorhinchus milii
TGGAGGAGATCAGGTGAGTGATTGTGTCAGTGTTTAATGTGATAAACACACAGAGAAAGGGCTGTGTATCAGAATGGGAACAGTTTGAAGGGATTTTTATTTCATTAAACTGCGACACGAACAGTTTACAGTTTGTACCATTATCCCATGGGTTTATTTCCTGTTTAATGTGTTTCAGGCTGTGGAGGAATAGGTTCAGTTCAGACGGAGAGAATCAGCTGTTGTCACTGCGGGGAATCAGAGCTGAGCTGTCAGTGACAGTGTGACACTGACTGAGGCAGTGACTGTCCACACAGTCTGTGTAATATGGAATATATTCTGTGCACTGTAGTGACTGATTATTAAAGATGTTGATCCTGATTCCTCTCCCATCTCTGCTCTGGGGACCGTTATTGACACACACCGCCTACGGCCGTGCGGGCGGCTGGAGAGCCCCGACCCTCAGTCACTGCTAAACTGCTGTAAGCGACCACAACTGATGCACTTTCTCTCACAGTCTCTCTCTCTCTCTCTCTCTCTGTCAGTCTCTCTCAGTTTATATATTTCCGTCTCTATTTCTTTCTCTCTCTTTCATTGTCTTTATTAGTCTCCGTCTGTGTGTTTGTGTGTGTGGGTGTGTGTGTGTTTGCCTCAGTCAGTGCGTGTCTATGAGATAGTGGGCGACAGAGCAGACAATCTGTGTCTGTGTGTGAGAGAGCGGTCAGTGTGTGTGCGTGTGAGAGAGAGTAGTAAGTGTGTGTGTGAGAGAGCAGTCAGTGTGTGTGTGTGAGCAGTCAGTGTGTTTGTGAGTAGTCAATGTGTGTGTGTGAGGAGTCAGTGTGTGTGTGTGTGTGAGTGTGTGTGTGAGAGAGAGCAGTCAGTATGTGTGTGAGTAGTCAGTCTCTGTGTGTGTGTGTGTGTGTGTGTGAGAGCACTCAGTGTGTGTGTGTGTGTGAGAGCAGTCAGTGTGTGTGTGTGTGTGTGAGAGCAGTCAGTGTGTGCTTGTGTGTGTGAGAGAGCAGTCAGTGTGTGTGTGAGTAGTTATTCTGTGTGTGTGTGTGAGTAGTCAGTGTGTGTGTGTGTGTGTGAGAGAGCAGTCAGTGTGTGTGTGTAGCAGAGAGAGAGAGCAGTCAGTGTGTGTGTGTGAGCAGTCAGTCTGTGTGTGTGAGAGAGAGAGCAGTCAGAATGTGTGTATGTGTGTGCGTGTGGGGGGGAGCAGTGTGTGTGTGTACGTGTGTGTGAGGGCAGTCAGTGTGTGTGAGAGCAGTCAGTGTGTGTGTGTGAGAGCGGTCAGTGTGTGTGTGAGTGTGTGAGAGCAGTCAGTGCGTGTGTGTGTGTGTGTGTGTGTGAGAGACAGAGTAGTCAGTGTGTGTGTGTGTGTGTGTGAGTGATCAGTCAATGTGTGTGTGTAGGAGAGCAGTCAGTGTGTGTGTGTGAGAGAGAGCAGTCAATGTGTGTGTGTGTGTGTGTGTGTGAGACCAGTCAGTGTGTGTGTGGGAGCAGTCAGTGTGTTTGTGTGTGTGTGTGTGAGAGAGAGCAGTCAGTGTGTGTGTGTGAGCAGTCAGTGTGTGTGTGTGTGTGAGAGCAGTCAGTGTGTGTGTGTGTGAGAGAGTCAGTCAGTGTGTGTGTGTGTGTGAGCAGTCAGTGTGTGTGTGTGAGAGCAGTCAGTGTGTGTGTGTGTGAGAGCAGTCTGTGTGTGTGAGAGAGAGCAGTCAGTGTGTGTGTGTGTGAGAGCAGTCAGTGAGTGTGTGTGTGAGAGCAGTCAGTGTGTGTGTGTGTGTGAGAGCAGTGTGTGTGTGTGAGAGAGAGCAGTCAGTGTGTGTGTGTGAGAGCAGTCAGTGTGTGTGTGTGAGAGCAGTCAGTGTGTGTGTGCGTGTGTGTGAGAGCAGTCAGTGTGTGTGTGTGTGTGTGTGAGAGCATTCAGTGTGTGTGTGAGAGAGCAGTCATTGTGTGTGTGTGTGAGAGCAGTCTGTGTGTGTGTGAGAGAGCAGTCAGTGTGTGTGTGTGTGTACGTGTGTGTGTGAGAGCAGTCAGTGTGTGTGTGTGAGAGAGAGCACTCAGTGTGTGTGTGTGTGTGTGTGTGCGAGAGAGCAGTCAGTGTGTGTGTGAGAGAAAGGTGTCAGTGTGCGTGTGTGTGAGAGCAGTCAGTGTGTGTGTGTGTGTGTGTGAGAGCATTCAGTGTGTGTGTGAGAGAGCAGTCATTGTGTGTGTGTGAGAGCAGTCAGTGTGTGTGTGTGAGAGAGCAGTCAGTGTGTGTGTGTGTGTACGTGTGTGTGAGAGAGCAGTCAGTGTGTGTGTGTGTGAGAGAGAGAGCACTCAGTGTGTGTGTGTGTGTGTGAGAGCAGTCAGTGTGTGTGTGTGTACGTGTGTGTGTGAGCAGTCAGTGTGTATGTGTGTGCGTGTGAGAGCAGTCAGTGTGTGCGTGTGTGTTTGTGAGAGCAGTCAGTGTGTGTGTGAGTAGTCAGTCTGTGTGTGTGTGAGAGAGCAGTCAGTGTGTGTGTGATTAGTCAGTGTGTGTGTGTGTGTGAGAGAGAGCATTCAGTGTGTGTGTGGGAGAGCAGTGAGTGTGTGTGTGTGAGAGCAGTCAGTGTGTGTGTGTACGTGTGTGTGAGAGCAGTCAGTGTGTGTGTGTGTGTGAGAGCAGTCAGTGTGTGTGTGTAGGAGAGAGAGAGAGCAGTCAGTGTGTGTGTGAGAGAGAGCAGTCAATGTGTGTGTGTGTGTGTGTGAGAGAGCAGTCAGTGTGTGTGTGTGAGCCATCAGTCTGTGTGTGTGTGTGTGTGTGTGAGAGAGAGCAGTCAGTATGTGTGTATGTGTGTGCGTGTGGGGGGAGATCAGTGTGTGTACGTGTGTGAGAGAGCAGTCAGTGTGTGTGAGAACAGTCAGTGTGTGTGTGTGAGCAGTCAGTGTGTGTGTGGGAGCAAACAGTGTGTGTGTGTGTGTGTGAGAGAGCAGTCAGTATGTGTGTGTGTGAAAGCAGTGAGTGTGTGTGTGTGAGAGCAGTCAGTGTTTGTGAGAACAGTCAGTGTGTGTGTGTGTGTGTGTGAGCAGTCAGTGTGTGTGTGGGAGCAAACAGTGTGTGTGTGTGTGTGTGAGAGAGCAGTCAGTATGTGTGTGTGTGAAAGCAGTGAGTGTGTGTGTGTGAGAGCAGTCAGTGTTTGTGAGAACAGTCAGTGTGTGTGTGTGTGTGTGAGAGAGAGCAGTCAGTGTGTGTGTGTGTGTGTATGAGAGAGCAGTCATTGTGTGTGGGAGAGCAGTTAGTACGTGTGTGTGTGTACGTGTGTGTGGGAGAGCAGTCAGTGTGTGTGTGTGAGAGCAGTCTGTGTGTGTGTGTGTGTTTGAGAACAGTCAGTGTGTGTGTGAGAGAGCAGTCAGTGTGTGTGTGTGTGTGTGTGTGAGAGCAGTCAGTGTGTGTGTGAGAGCAGTCAGTGTGTGTGTGTGAGAGCAGTCAGTGTGTGTGAAAGCGGTCAGTGTGTGTGTGTGTGAGAGAGAGCAGTCAGTGTGTGTGTGTATGTGTGTGAGAGCAGTCAGAGTGTGTGTGAGAGAGCAATCAGTATGTGTGTGTGTGTGTGTGAGAGCAGTCAGTTTGTGTGAGAGCGGTCAGTGTGTGTGTGTGAGAGAGCAGTCAGTCTGTGTGTGAGAGCAGTCAGTGTGTGTGTGAGAGAGCAGTCTGTTTGTGTGTGTGTGAGAGCAGTCAGTGTGTGTGAGAGAGAGCAGTCAGTGTGTGTGAGAGCAGTCAGTGTGTGTGTGAGAGAGAGAGAGCAGTCAGTGTGTGTGAGAGCAGTCAGTGTGTGACAGGAGTCATTGAGGGTGAGAGAAAGCAGTCAGTGTGTGTGTGTGTGTGAGAGAGAGGGCAGTCAGTGTGTGTGTGTGAGAGAGAGCAGTCAATGTGTGTGTGTGAGAGAGCAGTCAGTGTGTGTGTGTGTGTGTGTGAGAGCAGTCAGTGTGTGTGTGTGGGAGAGCAGTCAGTGTGTGTGTGTGAGAGACAGAGCAGTCAGTGTGTATGTGTGTTTGAGAGCAGTCAGTGTGTGTGTGAGAAAGAGCCGTCAGTGTGTGTGTGTGTGTGTGTGAGAAAGAGCAGTCTGTGTGTGTGTATGAGAGAGAGAGCAGTCAGTCTGTGTGTGTGTGAGAGAGCAGTCAGTGAGTGTGTGTGAGAAAGAGCAGTCAGTGTGTGTGAGAGCAGTCAATATGTGTGTGTTAGCGGTCAGTGTGTGTGTGTGTGTGTGTGAGAGCATTCAGTGTGTGTGTGTGTGAGAGAGAGCAGTCAGTGTGTGTGTGTGTGTATGAGAGAGCAGTCAGTGTGTGTGTGAGAGAGCAGTCAGTGTGTGTGTGAGAGTAGTCAGTGTGTGTGTGTGAGAGCAGTCAGTGTGTGTGTGTGAGAGCAGTCAGTGTGTGTGTGTGTGTGTTTGAGAACAGTCAGTGTGTGTGTGAGAGAGCAGTCAGTGTGTGTGTGTGTGTGTGAGAGCAGTCAGTGTGTGTGTGAGAGAGCAGGCAGTGTGTGTGTGTGTGTGTGTGTGTGAGCAGTCAGTGTGTGTGTGTGAGAGCAGTCAGTGTGTGTGAGAGAGCAATCAGTATGTGTGTGTGTGTGTGTGTGAGAGCAGTCAGTGTGTGTGTGTGTGTGTAAGAGAGCAGTCAGTGTGTGTGTGTGTGTGTGTGAGAGAGAGCAGTCAGTGTGTGTGTGTGAGAAAGAGCCGTCAGTGTGTGTGTGTGTGTGAGAAAGAGCAGTCTGTGTGTGTGTGAGAGCAGTCAGTGTGTGTGTGAGAGAGCAGTCAGTGAGTGTGTGTGAGAAAGAGCAGTCAGTGTGTGTGAGAGCAGTCAATAAGTGAGTGTTAGCGGTCAGTGTGTGTGTGTGAGAGCATTCAGTGTGTGTGTGTGTGTGAGAAAGAGCAGTCAGTGTGTGGTGTGTGTGTGTGTATGAGAGAGCAGTCATTGTGTGTGGGAGAGCAGTTAGTAAGTGTGTGTGTGTACGTGTGTGTGGGAGAGCAGTCAGTGTGTGTGTGTGAGAGCAGTCTGTGTGTGTGTGTGTGTTTGAGAACAGTCAGTGTGTGTGTGAGAGAGCAGTCAGTGTGTGTGTGTGTGTGTGTGTGTGTGTGAGAGCAGTCAGTGTGTGTGTGAGAGCAGTCAGTGTGTGTGTGAGAGCAGTCAGTGTGTGTGAGAGAGCAGTCAGTGTGTGTGGTGTGGTGTGTGAGAGAGAGCAGTCAGTGTGTGTGTGTATGTGTGTGAGAGCAGTCAGAGTGTGTGTGAGAGAGCAATCAGTATGTGTGTGTGTGTGTGAGAGCAGTCAGTTTGTGTGAGAGCGGTCAGTGTGTGTGTGTGTGAGAGAGCAGTCAGTCTGTGTGTGAGAGCAGTCAGTGTGTGTGTGTGAGAGCAGTCTGTTTGTGTGTGTGTGAGAGCAGTCAGTGTGTGTGAGAGAGAGCAGTCAGTGTGTGTGAGAGCAGTCAGTGTGTGTGAGAGAGAGCAGTCAGTGTGTGTGTGTGAGAGAGAGCAATAACAACAACAAGATTCCATTGAAAGAGCACCTTTCACGTCAGGGGGACGTCCCAAGGCGCTGCACAGTTGGGTCATGACCCGAGCATTGGGGGGGAGATGGTCAGGATGAGGGGAGGGAAGGGAGGGAGCGAGGAGGGGGTAGAGAGTCGAGAGGGGAGCTGAAGGCTCGGTCAAAGAGAAAGGTCTTGAGATCGGCCTTGAAGGAGGAAAGGGAGGAAGCGGCGAAGGTACTGGGGATGGAGTTCCAGAGCCTCGGGGCTGAGAGGCTGAAGGCCACCGATGGTACTACGGTTGGGGCGGGGGATGTGGAGCAGTCCGGAGCCAGAGGAACGGAGGGTACGGGCAGGTAAGTAGGGGGATAGTAGGTCGGAGAGGTAGGAGGGAGCGAGGCCGTGAATGGCCTTGTAGGTGAGGATGAGGGTCTTGAATTGGATCCTCTGGGGGATGGGGAGCCGGTGGGGGCGAGCGAGGGTGGGAGTGATGTGGTCACGGTGTCTGGTGCGGGACAGTACCCAACTCATCCCACTTTTCCCTTCTTACCCCAAGTAGTCCCCCTGCTGTTACCCCAAATATTTCCACTCCCCTGCTCTCACCCCAACCAGTCCCACTCACACAGCTCTTACCTACCAATATTTCCCCCTCGCGCACACTTACCCCAACTTGCCCCATCACCACCATCCTCGCCCAACTCCACCGGCTTCCCATTACATAGAGGATGCGGTTCAATATCCTGGTCCTCACCTTCAAAGCCCTCCATGGCTTCTTCCCCCCCACCTCTGTGACCTCCTAACCCCCTACCAACCTATACACTCCCTCCGCTCAGCAGGCTCCAACCTGCTTCACGTGCCCCGCCTCATCAATGGCGGTTGGTCCTGCAGCTCCATCCTACGGTGCCTCTGCCTCAATCGTCCCCTCCTCACCTCCTTCAAGGTACATCTCAAGACACTCCTCTTCGACCGACGGCGCTTTTGGTCACCCTCCTACCCCCACCTCTCAACCCTCCACTCCTTCGTGATCCCAATGCCCAGCTCGGGTCCAAATCCCCGACTCTCTCGGTCTCTCTCTCTCTCTCTCTCTCTCTCTCAGTCTGTCTCTCTCAGTCTCTCTCTATCTGCCTCCATCCCTCGGGGCCAAATCCCTGACTGTGCAGTGCCTTGGGATGTCCTCCTGATGTGAAACTCAGGCGAAGTCGAAAATGTTTGTTGTTGTTGTTGTTGCGTTTTCTGAGCAAAACGCGGCAGCCGATGGCGCCCAGAGACGCCCCCACAAACAGCCGGGGGTTGAAGTGACCAAATTATTATTACTATTATTATTCCGAAGGGATTATTTCCCCCGGAAAGTGATCTGATGATTCCATTTTGAAGATGGAGAAAGATGCTTAGATCCGGGTGATGTTGAGCTGAGCTGCTCCCCCTCCACCCCCGCCCCCCCGAGGGCTCATCAGGCAAAACACACCTTTATAATAATAATAATAATAATCCTTGCAGTTGATATAGCGCTTTTCACGTCGGGAGGACGTCCCAAAGCGCTTCACAGAACACACTGGAAAGTGAAGTGACTGTATATTTGTGGGCGAACGCGGCAGCCAATTGCGCACAGCGATGTCCCACAAACAGTCGTGGATTGAAAATGACCACTTGATTATTGCTTTTTGTTTTTTTGGAGGGAAACCCAAGGTTTCGCCCTGACCTGCCTGGAATTGAACTCAGGTCTCTCGCTTGCAAAGCGAGTGCTTTATGCACCCTGACAGCCACACTGCCTTCCTTTACCAAGATGGCCGCCACCGTCTCCCTCACTCCGACAGTATCAGTGTCGTCCCTGACCAAGATGGCCGCCGACGCAGACCCTGACCAAGATGGCCGCCACCGGCTTCTACTTTACCAAGATGGCCGCCGCTGTCAGCCCTGACCAAGATGGCCGCCAATGGCTTCCCTTACCAGTGTGGAAGCTGCCCACTTTACCAAGATGGCCGCTCAGCCCCCCCCCCCCTCCTTGAAGGCTGGTGACGCGTCACGCAGTCATTGCACTCCCAGGGCAGGGTTACAGACACAGTAACACACAGTCACTACACTCCCAGCTCAGGGTGAGAGACACAGTAACACACAGTTACTACACTCTCAGGTCAGGGTGAGAATCACAGTAACACACAGTCACTACATTACCAGGGCAGGGTTAGAGGCACAATAACACACAGTCACTACACTACACTCCCAGGTCAGGGTTAGAGACGCAGTAACACACTGTCACTACACTCCCAGGTCAGGGTGAGAGACGCAGTGACACACAGTCACTACACTCCCAGGTCAGGGTGAGAGACACAGTAAAGACCTCTTGCCTCACACCCCACAGCCCCTGTAGCTCAGGGGTTAGACCCCTCACCCCACAAGGGAACAAGATGGGGGGAAACCTGACAACTTTTGTTATACCCACCGGCACACTCTCACACACAAACACACACACAGACACACACACAAACACTCACACACAGACACACACACAAACACTCACACGCAGACATACGCACACACACAAACACTCACACACAAACACTCACACACAGACATACACATACTGACACATATACTCAGACACACACAAACACGCACGCAGACACACACACACATACACACACAGACACACACACGCAGACACATTCACGCACATACATACACAAACACAGACACACATAGACACACAAATATACAGTCACTTCATTTGACAGTCAAGCACACAGCCACTACAGTTTACAGTCAAACACACGGCCGCTGCACTTTACAGTGAAACGCACAGTCACTAAACTTTACAGTCGGACACACAGCGATTGCACTTTACAGTCAAACAGACAGTCACTACACTTTACAGTCAAGCACACAGTCTCTACACCTATTTCACGTTGAGGGGACGTCCCAAGGCGCTGAAAATAATAATAATTGTTTTCGATATCGCGGCTCATCACGTCATCGAAAGCTCAAAGCGCTTCGCAAACTATCAACTAATTCTGCAGCTTTTATGCGGTAGGTTTTGTTTGTGAGAGAGTGTGTGTGTGAGAGTGTGTGTGTGAGAGAGTGTGTGTGTGAGAGAGGGTGAGAGTGAGAGTGTGTGTGTGAGAGAGGGAGAGAGTGAGAGTGTGTGTGTGAGAGAGTGAGAGAGTGAGAGTGTGTGTGTGAGAGAGGGAGAGAGAGAGACTGTGAGTGTGTGAGAGAGAGAGAGACTGAGTGTGTGAGAGAGAGAGAGAGAGAGAGACTGTGAGTGTGTGTGAGAGAGAGTGACTGTGAGTGTGTGTGTGAGAGAGAGAGAGAGACTGTGAGTGTGTGTGAGAGAGCGAGAGAGAGAGACTGTGAGTGAATGAGAGTGAGAGAGAGAGATAGAGAGACGAAGCGTTTGTGTGTGTGAGAGAGAGACTCTGAGAGTGTGAGAGAGTTGGAGAGAGAGAGAGAATGTGAGTGCGAGTGAGAGAGACAGAGAGAGAGAGAGATAGAGAGAGAAAGAGTGCGGAAAAGGGAACATTAAAACA
The DNA here is from genome assembly GCF_018977255.1 of Callorhinchus milii. NCBI lineage: Eukaryota > Metazoa > Chordata > Chondrichthyes > Chimaeriformes > Callorhinchidae > Callorhinchus > Callorhinchus milii. The sequence continues at coordinate 8,981 of NW_024704802.1, forward strand.
ACAGTCACTGCACTTTCCAGCGAGACACACAGTCACTACACTTTACAGTGAAACACACAGCCACTGTACTTTACAACACGTCCTCTCGCCTCGTTCTTCTCTCTATCTCTCTCCCTCTCTCCCCAAACCACAAAACACAAAGTCACTACACTTTACAACACGGGCTCTCTCCTCGTTTCTCTCTCTCTCCCTCTCTCACCATCCCACAAAGCACACAGTCACTTCACTCTACAACACGTGCTCTCTCCTCGTTTCTCTCTCTCTCCCTCTCTCACCATCCCACAAAGCACACAGTCACTTCACTCTACAACACGTGCTCTCACCTCTTTTCTCTCTCTCTCCCTCTCTCCCCATCCCACTAAACACACAGTCACTATATTTTAGTCCGTCGTGTGAAGCGCTTTGAGAAGTCTCGAAGATGTGATGGGGCGCGATGTCAATCACAAGGATTATCATCACAACAAAAAGAGGGTTAACCCCCTCCCGCCCCCCCCCCCGCCCCCCCCAAGTAAACCTCCTCCCCTTTAAGAGAGTGTCGATATCGATTTAATTCACAAATACGGTCCACAGACTGAAAACCTTCCGACAGCCCCGCCCCCATCTACAGCCCCGCCCCCAGCCACAGCCCCGCCCCCAGTCACAGCCCCGCCCCCAGTTACAGCCCCGCCCCCATCTACAGCCCCGCCCACAGCTATAGCCCCGCCCACAGTTATAGCCCCGCCCCCAGCTATAGCTCCGCCCACAACTGTAGCCCCGCCCCCCTACAGCCCCGTACCCAGTTACAGCCTCGCCCCCAGCTCTTGTCCCGCCCCAGCTGTAGCCCCGCCCAAAGCTCTTGCCCCGCCCCCAGCTATAGCCCCGCCCCTACCCGTTTTCTGATGGCAGCAGAGCCTCCAGCGGCTAATTCTCATGGAGAGAGAGAGAGAGAGAGAGAAAGAAGGGGTGAATGTGAGAGGGAGGATGAGAGTTAATCCAAAAAGCGGTTGATATCTTTGAGATTAATGCAGAATTAGGGATATTTTGCGCTGATGCACTTTAAACCCCGGTGGTTTGGGACTTTTAAACCCGTTTCCCGTCTTTGCACCCGGAGAGCGGGTTATTATTGAAACGCAAAGTCAATGCAAAACCTCATTGAGATCATTGGGAATATTGAGGGATTAGGAAGGTTTCGCGCTGATGCAAACCCTCTTCCCACGTTTCTGCAGAGTTTTTGGCGTCAATTGTCCTCAATTCGTATTTCGAGGCGAAATAACATTTAAAATGAAAAATTTCTGCCCCAGAAGTCGCGCGAGTGTTTTGTTTTTTTCAGCGCGAAAAATAATTGAAATGAAGATTTTTTCCCCCGGGATTATGAACCGTCACCAGGAGAGAAGGTGTCGGGGCTCGAACTCGCGGCCCACGAGTCCGGGTGAGAGAGGGGCAGCGTCTGCGCACGCGCGGCGTGGCTGTCGGTGACGTCACCAGGGAGCCCGGGCGGGAGGGGCAGCGACCGCGCGAGACTTCCGGAGAAACCGGTGGATTAAACCCCAATGTATAAGGACATGAAGCGCGTTATGAACTCCCGGATCCCCGGGATTTTCAGTGCATCGGTGCAAAACGTTCCCAATTCTGCACTAATACCAAATATATCAACAGGAAAGAGAAATGCGCGCGAGGCGGAGAATCAGAGGCGTTCAGCGGGGAAGGAGGCCATTCCGACCATTGCGCCTGAGCTTCAGTTACCCGCTCCCTCCCCGACCTTCCCCCGCACCCCCAACATCACGCACCGCCCCATCCTCGGTCGCATGATAATGCGTCCGTCCTCTTGACTTCTCGGGGGTTAGCAGGTGGCGGGGGTGTTGGTAGGGGATAAGAAGGAGGGGGGGTTGGTAGGGGGTTAGGAGGGGGCAGGGGGGTTGGTAGGGGTTTAATAGGGGGTGGAGTTGGTTGGGGTTTAGGGGGGGTGACGGGGTTTGGGAGGTGTTTAGGAGACGGCGGGGGGGGGGGTGTTGGTAGGGGTTTAGGAGCTTCGGGGGAGTTGGTTGGGGTTTAGGAGTGTCGGGAAATTTGATAGCGGTGAGGATGGGGCGGGCATTTGGTAGGGGGTTAGGAGTGGGTGTTGGTAGGGGTTAGGAGGGGTCGGGAGGTTGGTCGGGGATTAGGAGGGGGCGGTGGTGTTGGTAGGGGTTAAGGAGGGGGCGGGGGTGTTTGGTAGGGGATTAAGAGTTGGCGGGGGTTTGGAAGGCGGTTAGGAGGGGGTGTTGTTAGGGGGTTAGGAGGGGGCGGGTGTGTTGGTAGGGGTTAGGAGGGGGCGGGGGTGTTGTTAGGGGGTTAGGAGGGGGCGGGGGTGTTGGTAGGGGTTAGGAGGGGGCGGGGGTGTTGTTAGGGGGTTAGGAGGGGGCGGGTGTGTTGTTAGGGGGTTAGGAGGGGGCGGGGGTGTTGGTAGGGGGTTAAGAGGGGACGGGGATGTTGGTAGGGGGTTAGGAGGGGGCGGGTGTGTTGGTAGCGGGTTAGGAGGGAGCGGGGGTTTGGCAGTGGGTGAGGAGGGGGCGGGGGTGTTGGTAGGGGGTTAGGAGGTGGCGGGGGTGTTGGCAGTGGGTTAGGAGTGGGCGGTGGTGTTGGCAGTGGGTGAGGAGGGGGCGGGGGTTTGGCAGTGGGTGAGGAGGGGGCGGGGGGTTGGTATGAGTTTAGGAGGTGGGCTCTGGGAGAAGGACATTTGGAGACGGGGTATAACGAGCGCAGCTCTCGGGAGAGCAAAACAAGAGCAGTGCGACTCCAAGAGGGAGACAGTGAGTCCCGGATCAGAGATCAGAGGGTCACCATAAGTGTGTGAGTCTATCACTGCGCTTCTGGGGCTCCAGAGAGGAAAGAACAAGAACGGCTGCGGCTGATTCCTTTACACCGGTAGTGTGAGTATCTCTTAACTGCTGTAACCCGTGTGTTTTTAGTATAATGTAGTCAATTATAATCGTTCTACTTTGATATAATCATCGGATTCTGCTATTGCTTATTGGACCATTGACCTTTCTCTGTATTGTGTGATTGATGTTAACTGTTGGGGATCGAAATAAAACGTTCAAAGGTGTGTTACGCCATATCTGGTATTCGTCGAGTCTTTTGATCGAACTTCGGGTTTATTTTTCCCAACAGTAGTGATTTTGCAGTGAATCCCGTGCAGTCACTCTACAGTGAATACTGTGCAGTCACTTGACAGTGAATCCTGTGCAGTCACTTTACAGTGAGTCCTCTGCATTCACTTTAAAGTGAGTCCTCTGCTGTCACTTCACAGTGAATCCTGTGCAGTCAATTTACAGTGAATCCTGAATAGTCACTTTAGAGTGAATCCCGTGCAGTCACTTTACAGTGAATCCCGTGCAGTCACTTTACAGTGAATCCCGTGCAGTCACTTTACAGTGAATCCTGTGCAGTCACATTACAGTTTATTCTACTTATATTACACTTCCTTGCAGCTGGACAGGGTTTAAGAAACAGCCCGACCGGGTACGATAGGCGACTCTCGGCGCTTTCCGAGCTTCCCCAGGTGAAGGGTATCCGGGCTGAGCCCCTCGGGCAGGTTCCTTATCAACACAAATTCTTGTCAAACGCCACCCACAAGTCCAGGCTAAACCAGGGATGGCAGTGACAGCCGAGGATTACTGGGGTCAGCTTTTGGCAGTGACAGCCCTGGGAAGGCTGTGAGAAGCCCTCAGACCAGGCGTCAGGGTCGGAGGGGAGAGAGGAGGTTCGCTGTGTAGAAGGGCCAAAACCCGGGAATAATCCATGGACCGCCCTGAGCGGCCACAGCAGAGACAGGTCGACGGGACAAAGTCTGTCTGAGCCGTGTGTCCCGCAGCAGCGATTTACCATCCAATCCAGAACAACAACCACCCCCACAACAACCCCCCCCCTCCCCCCCCCCCCCCCCCCCCCCCCACGACCCCCCAACCGCCTATTGACGGGTCCCGGCCTCCCCACTAACATCTCCTAACCTATGGATACCATTTGAACCTGTATTGGGAGTTAGACCTTATGTTAAACCTGTGGTGAATGGAGGACCATCACAACTGATGTGAATTGACCCCCAGGTCTGAGGCTGCGATAATACACTCTGACTCTCCGACTGGGAATCTGCGGCTACCAATGGATGTGTGGAACAGTGCGGCTTTGACTGGAAGCGCTGTGTTTCGGGTCCAATTGGCACAGGTTAAACGGATCCTCCCGGAGGAAACCACACAACAACAACACGATTACATTTGTGTGGCGCCTTTCACATTGGGAGGACGTCCCAAGGCGCTGAAAGTGGGTTGTTTACCTTCGACGTACAAGAGCGCGGCAGCGACCGACACGATCCAGAAGAGAGCGATATTGGGGGCAGAAACTCTTAAAATATCCGGTGAGAGTTCATTTTTCAAATCAATACCTGTGGACAGGGGATCCCAGTGGAGGTGGAGAGATCGCATATCCCGTGCCAGTTGATCACTCTCATGCGGTATTTGCAATGAAAAGGGGTGAAATTTGCCCTCCAGACAGTTCCCAGATAATACGGTGGGAAAAATCTTTGCCGACCAACCCTCAGATGTGGCTCCGAACAAGTGGGATTGCGGAAAGTTAACTGCTCCTCTCCCCCCCCCCCTCCCCACCCCCCCCCCCCCCCCCCCCCCCCCCCCCCCACCACCACGCCCCACAAACCCCCCCCAGCACAGCCTGGATCTGACACTACGGGCGCGTACGTGTGGGCGCGGATTTACTGCACTGAAGCTGTGTGACAGCGTTGGAGTTTGAGAGGCATTACACCCCAATTCCTATCCCTCCCTCCCTCCCTCCCTCTCTCTCTCTCTCTCTCTCTCACACGCTCACACTCTTTCTCACACGCTCACACTCTCACACACACGCTCACACTCTCACACACACTCTATTTCTCACACGCAGCCTGTCACGTACACACACACACACGCACACCATCTCTCACGCTCTCGTCCTCTCTTTCTCACCCACTCGCTCTCATTGTGGAGTCCTGCAGCTCAGTGGTTAGAGCACTCGCTTTGCAAGCGAGAGACCTGAGTTTAATTCCAGGCAGAGGGCGAAACCTTGGGCAAGTTTCCTTACTCCACACAGAGCCTAATAATAATCCCTCCAAAACAAAACAATAATAAATTGGTCATTTTCAATCCACGACTGTTTGTGGGACATTGCTGTGCGCAATCGGCTGCCGCGTTCGCCCACAAATATACAGTCAATTCACTTTACAGTGTGTTCTGTGAAGCGCTTTGGGACGTCCTCCCGACGTGAAAAGCGCTATATCAAATGCAAGGATTATTATTATTATTATTATTATTGCTATTGAGACCATTAACGGAAAAACCCTGCAAACAATATCCTATACCACGGGAATAGCCACTCATACATTGCAGATACTGTAAACTCGTTAAAACAACAGGATGTAATTCGAGAAGGTACATTTACCACCATATTTAACTCTCCCATATGGCGGTAGCAAAGTCGGATGGGAGTTGGAGGTTAACAATTGCTTATCGACAACTCAATAAAGTTACACCGTCCTGTTCCCCAGTGGTCAGCGAATCCCCGACACCATTGACTCCTCTCCCAAGTTACTTCTGTCATTTCTCCACGTTAGACATTTCTAACGGCTGCTGGAGTGTCCCCATCAGAGATGAGGATCATTTTAAATTCGCATTCACATTAGGTAACCAGCAACACACCTGGATGTGAAGACCCCAAGGCTTTCACAACACCCCGACTGTCTTTCACAAACGATTGGCTGCTATTATAAAAGGGCGTGAATTCTGAGTGTTTGTTTCAGTTTGTGGATGACATTTTAATTGCAACTACTGACTACCACACTCATAGTCAGACATTAACCGACACACTGAACCGACTGTCTGCAGCAGCACTGAAAATTAACTCCAAAAAGGTCCAGCTTCTACAAATGACTGGAACTTTTCTGAGAGTACGACTGCCTCCCAGTGCGATGGATGATAAACAGATCGAAATATTATTCCCGGCTGCCGCTCCCTAAAACAATACCATCACTGCCATCATTCCTGGGTCTGGTGGGATATCGAAGGTGGTTCACTCCTCCCTTTGCTGAGCTGCCAAACCGCTGAAGGAATCGCTGAAAGGACCAGAGGAGACTCCGAGCCGGAGCTTTGGGCTGATGCTCACACTGCGGCTGTGGCGGCTTTAACACAAGGAGTCACACAAACCACAGCTCTGGTCTCTCCGGTTCCGCGGGAGCCTTTTCACCGGAGGTCACTGCGACCGACCAGAGCTTAACGGCAGTGCTGTGCCCGGACCGCGGCAAACTGACTGCGATTGCACTCGCCTCCCGCATCCTGACGGGGGTTGAGAACCACTTTGAGGTGTGTGAGCGACACCGACTGCCACATCCTGAGCCATCGCACAGTTTACCTTTGTGACCGGTGTCCAGAAGCTGGAGATACATTCACCGCAAACTCCGTTGAAATTGTTGCTCAGCCCCGGAGATACCTCGGTGTCCTCTCAACCACTGAACCGATGGGCCTCGGTCCTGGGACAGCGGGACATCGAGAGTACCTCACAACCAACAACACTTCTCCCTCATCTGCTGCTCTACGACGGAGACCCCTCGAGTGTCCGGTCCCACGCACCAAGTTTCAACATATATCCGACACCTCTTCCAGAGGGACAGTGCGAGTATATCGATGGATGTTCCTTCCACGAAAAGGGCTTAAATCGGCACCACCACCCCATGGTCCATGGATCCATGTGCGGGATTATTTCATTGATGCATTACCAACGACAAAAGTGAGGTTTTAGCACTGACTTGTAATACTCGACAAATTACAAAATGGATTGAGGCTTTTCCCACTAGAATTAACACTGCGCTAACAGCAGCCCGAGTCCCCTTACGCCAAGTGATCTGCAGGTGGGGAACACCTGTACAAGCGGATTCAGACCAAGGATCGCACTTTACAGGTAAAATTTTCTCTGAAATCCAAATCCTGCTGGGAATCTAACTGAGATCGCTCATCTCACACCACCACCCAGTCTTCCGGAGCGGTGGAGCGGGGAAATCGGACCTTGAAGACATTGATTAAGATATTCTGTGCAGATCACCGCGCCCCAACACACCAGTTCTGGCCACGGTCCACGGGCTCCGTATCAACAACATATTTATTCCAGTATCCTCAAATCCCTTTCTGTCCTGGCACCTCCCTACCTTCCCGACCGCTTACTCCTCAACCGACAACCCGCTGCCCACAACCACTCGAACGGTTCGGCGGAACTCTGGACGATCTGCAGCCTGTGGAGGGAGGACTTGGGGAGGCCGATCAGCAGTGATTTGTAGATGTGTATATCTACAGTGTAGTCCTGTAGCTCAGTGGATAGAGCACTTGCCTTCCAAGTGAAACAAATGGGTTTAATTCCCGGCAGAGCGAAACCTTCGACAGATTTCCTAATGCTACACGGAAAATAATAATCCCTCCCAAACAAAACAGTGGTGGATTGGTCATTTTCAATCCACGACTGTTGGTGGGATACAGCTGTGCGGAATGGCTGCCTCGTTTCGCCCACAAATATGCGGTCAATTCACTTTACAGTCTAGTCTGTGAAGCGCTTTGAGATGTCGAGAAGAATTGAAAAGCGCTACATCAAATTCAAGGATTATTATTCATTATATGTACACATAAATGCTTAGATGTTTGCGCACTGTGTAAAATGAATGCGTTATACAAATGGCAAACATGGAGCAGGGAATGTGGGAAGGAAGCAGAATTGGCCAAACATGGTGGTTGTATTGAAGGCAGTTTTGGTACACAGAGTGATTGAGTTCGGGGGGTTTGAGGGAGGGAATCGCTGTTATTCGGGGTTCCGGCTCACACACACCCCACAAAGCACATCGGTCGATCAAGGCTCGTGCCCCGATGTGCACCGCACACACACACATGTTCACACGTTAAACACCCGGAGACACGGCCACACAAACCACGCACATCCACTCAACACACAACCAGTCCCGGTGCTGATCGCAGTACAACACCGCCTCCCAGTGGCCGTTAGTTGTATTACAACACCAAAAAAAATCACTTCAAAAATTCTTCCTTTTGCAACAACATCAAATCATCTGCATTTACTCAGCGTACTTCACCTTGGATCACGTCTTAGAACTTTTTCTCGGTGTTGTGTTATAATTGACAAATAGATTTTCAAATGTTTGTGTAAATAAACGTTTCCCTATTGAATCCCATGACATGAATTTTATTCCTCAATCCCTCAGCTCGGTTACCACCATTTAATGCTGGAGAGGGGTAAGTCGGAAAAATCTATTCACTTTTACTTCATCTCTCTTGATGGCTGTTGCGTATTTGAGGAATTATAATCATTTACTGTGGGTTTTCAAATTAAAAATTAAAAACCTGCAGCACCGCATAACTGCCGCCAGAGGGCGGCGTTGTACTGTGTAACTTCCCATAATGTACTCAGTGATATCACTTGTCCTCTTTAACTGGAGGTGAACAGAGTCTCAATGCAGCTGATCTGGAGTTTGGCCACAGAAAGTCAGCAGCAGCCAATCCTCTGTGACGGTCTCTAGTCCGGATCCCGAGGCAGGAGGGGCTGCAGCACCGCACAGCCCAGCCCGGCTCATCGGCAGGACCTGGAAGGAAAGAGCAGTCACGGGGAAGGAAACATCCCACTCAGCACCTGTTATCCCCATGAGCAGAAGCCCTAATGGTTAGGGTGGCCCTTGGATTGGGAAAGTCTCCAGCTCCAGACGTCAGGCCTCCACTCACAAATGCATATCTCGCCCTCTCACCTCAACAGACTTCGAACACACATAATTTCTGTCAGGGCGCATCCCTGCCTCCCTGTTCCCTGGGTCAGAAGACATTGGTAGGGAATGGACGAGGAGGGGCTAGTTGTGGGTGAGCATGGGGTGTGCGTGAGGATGAGGAAGGGCTGTGTGTGGATGAGGATGACTAGGGGCATGTGTTGGATTGGGGAAGGGCTGAGTGTGGGTAAGGATGGGCCAGGGATGGGTGTTGTTGAGGATGTGGAGGGGATTGGTGTGGGTGAGAATGGGGAACGTGTTGGTTTGTAGGTGGAGGGACTGGGTGTGGGTGAGCAATGCAGGTCTGGGTGAGGGTAGGATTGGGGAGGTGCAGGATGTGGTTGAGGGTCGGGAGGGCTGGATGCGTGTGCAGTTGGGGACGGGTGTGTGAGGGTGATGTTTGGAGGCGCTGGGGGTGAGGATGGCGAGTTGCTGGTTCCTCAGACAGAATAAGGTCAGGATGGGCTGTGTCAGCATCCAGAGTCTGAGAGCTGAGAGGAAGAAACAAAACACAGTGGAGTGTGGGAGCAACCGAGAGGGTGATGGGTGAGCTGGTAGGTTGGAGGTGGTGGGGTGTGTGAAGAGGTAAGAGAGGTGTGGTGTGTTTGTGTGTGGGGGGGGGGTTTAGGACTCTGGGCGGTGCAAGGGGAGGACAGCGTGCGTGTGAGCCGGTGAAAGATCACGTTATTGGGTCAGCATTCCTGAAACCAGCATAAACAGCACTGATCGTGTAGTTTTGCAAGGCCACAAGCAGAGGACGATCATGAGCCCCATCCGGATCGGGTTCCACTTCTTCCCCATTCCTCGGAGGATCAAGTTCATGCCCTTAATGATACCGCACTCCGCAACCCATTCATTTGCGCCCCAACCCAATCCCTGCTTCCTCCGCTCGACTTTCTCCAGTCTCCTTCATGTCCCCCTGTGGAACCCTCAGTTCCACCATCAGCGGCAACACTTTCAGCCACTCACGCCCCGAAATTCTGGAACACTCTTCGTCTGTTCCTTGTTCTTGTCCCTTCCTTCCCCATCTTCAGGTCGCAACTGAAGACCTTCGTCTTCGACGGTGCCTATGATTACCTGCCTATCCTCCGGGCCGCTGTGATGATCCATCACGGTCAAGCTCTCTAGGAATCCACCCCTGTGAGGGGCGCTGTATAAATCCAAGTTGTTATTGTTGTTCTTGATGTCAAGATCCTCGTCCTCACCTTGGAAGCTATCCAGGGTCTTTCTCCCTCCTTAACTGCCTACCCGCTCCCTCCGCTCAGTGGGCTCCAGTCAGCTCCAAATCCAGTGGAGTCCTGTAGCTCAGTGGTTAGAGCTTTGCAAGCGAGAGACCTGAGTTCAGTTCCCGGCAGAGGGCGAAACCTTGGGCAACTTTCCTTACTCCACACAGAGCCTAATAATAATCCCTCCAAAACCAAAAACAGTAATAAAATTGGTCATTTTCTATCTACGATTGTTTGTGGGACATTGCTGTGCGCAATTGGCTGCCGCGTTTGCCCACAAATATACAGACAATTCACTTCACAGTGCGTTCTGTGAAGCGCTTTGGGACGTCCTCCCGACGTGAAAAGCGCTATATCAAATGCAAGGATTATTATTATTATTATTAATATAAATCTCCATCGCGCTGCCCGCTCAAACATCAGCAGCGAGGCGTTCAGCATTCATGGCACTACCTTCTGGAACTCCATGCTGGAGAAACTCCACACGGGACCCCTCCCTGGCCTCCCTCAAATCCCATCGCAAGACCTTCCTCTTCCTCATCCTCCAACCTCGCGCCCTCCGCCCCACCCCCCGGCTAATTGGTTCCAAACCCCGGCTTTTGAGCAAAACCATGAATGTCCAGTGCCTTGGGACGTCTTGACGTGAGAGGCGGTGAATCAATACCATTTCAGTACCAACAATGTTGATGCTGTTAGGACGCAGGTGTCTGAGGCGCGGAGCCGGCGAGCGGCGGAGCCTCGAGAACTCGGTAAACCGAGCGGGACTCACGGAAGGTCAGTCAGGCTGCGGCGGGGAGTCACAGGGCTGGTCTCCCGGGGATCGGGACCAGCGTTAGCCCGAGGCAGGTGCCGGCAACTGGCGGCTGTGCCGGTGGTGGGGTGGGGGGGGGGGGGGGGTTCTCGTGGACCTTGAGGTGGGGCCGGTGGCGCGGCGGCCATTACCGGTAGTGCGGGGGGTGGGAGAAGCCCTTTTAGACCTCCAGTATTTCCCGCCATTCTGCGTGTCGTCACTTCCGCGCGCGAGGTTTGAATCCCTGGTGGCAGCTGCTGATCAGAGTAGTACAGGATAGCACAGCCTGTACCTCTGTCTGTCTGTCTGCCCTGTCCTTCCTCTGCAGGCTGCTCGTTGCTATCCATAATGAGCGCCCTCCCCCCGATATGCCAACTCTCCCCTCACCCCCCCCCCCACTCCCCAGCCTCCTGCAGGCTGACAATGTCCTGCTGAACCCGCCGCCTCTTGTCCCAGAGTGCGCGTCCTGTCTGCCGCTCCCGACACGAGGTGGCGTCCCCTAAAATGCCCACCTTCCTGCAACTCCCCGTTCTGTCCTGCTCTCTCTCCGCCCACCCCGCCTTCTATCTCTGCTTGACAAGCCCCCCACCCCCACCCCACCCCACTGTCTCCCTCTGCTCCAGTCTGGGAATCCTCCGCCGATAATCGCGCAGCCACATCGACTGCCCCATTCGCCATTACTGCCGCAAGCCATCATGGACCCTGACACCGGGGGCTAACCTCTCCCCACTCATCTGCATCCCCATCCTCCCTCTCAAGCATTCCACTACCCGCGTCCCACACATCCCCCTGCCAACTGTTCACTCCGCATTGGACTTCATAATGTCCGCTCCATCTCCAACAAGACCACAGCCATTAATGGTCTCATCCTCGGTGAGAACATTGACATCATGGTCCTCACAGAAACCTGGATCACCCCTGGTGATACTTTCCCCTTCACTGGGACCACACAACCTGGCTACACCTACCACATTGCCCCACGCCACAACCGTCGTGGAGGTGGTATGGCCCTCAAATCCAGGGCGTCACTTGCCCTCTCCCCCTACTCCAACGTCTCGCTCCCCTCTTTCGAAGAGGGTGAGGGGAAACTGAGAGTGACAGAGAGAGGGAGTGAGAGAGAGAGAGAGTGAGAGAGAGAGATTCAGCGAGCTGGAGAGGGCGAGACTGAGGGTATGATTTAGACAGAGGGAAGGGAAGAGAAAGAGAGCCTGATGTAGAGAGGGAGACTGAGAGAGTGAGAGAGAGAGAGGCAGTGAGGGAGAGAAAGATAGAGAGACTGAGCGAGAGGTAGATGGTAGACTGAGGTAGAGAGATAGAGGGAGACTGAGGGAGTCAGTGAGAGAGGGAGTCAGAGAGACAGAGAGAGAGAGAGATATTCAACGAGACGGAGAGTGCGAGACTGAGGGAGTGAGTGAGACAGAAGTAGGGGAGTAGAGAGAGAGAGAGCGTGAGGTAAAGGGGGAGGCTGAGGGAGTGAGCGAGAGAGAGAGAGTGAGAGAGAGAGAGAGAGAGAGAGATAGAGACGTAGGGAGAGGGAGAGGGAGAGTGGGAGAGTAAGAGAGAGAGGTCGAGTGTGAGACCGAGAGTGAGAGCGTGAGACTGAGGGAATGAGAGAGAGGCAGTGTGCGAGAACGAGAGAGACAGAGGGAGAGAGAGAGAGAAAGAGAGAGAGAGACTGAGCGAGAGGGTGAGGGAGACGGGGAGACTGAAGAAGCGAGAGAGATAGAGAGAGAAAGAGAGAAAGAGAGAGAAGCTGAGAGAAAGACAGAGAGAGAAAAACTAGAACAGAGAGAGAGCGTGAGAGAGGGAGAATGATATAGTGAAGTAGGGAGAGAGATAGAGAGTGTGATGGAATGAGAAAAGGAGGGGATTGAACATGACAACAACCGTTATGATCTTAGCGAATATAAGCTCAGGATTGTGCAATCAAACACTCTTCTCGGAGACTCGAACAAGGTAAGGTGTGTGTGTGTGTGTGTGCGTCTGTGTGTGTGTGAGTGTGTGTGTCAGATTGTACGTGTGCGTGTGTGTCAGCGTGTATGTGTGTGTGAGTGTGTGTGAGCGCGCGTGCGTATGAGTGCGTGTGTCAAAGGGTATATGTGTGTGTGTGAGCGTGTACGTGTATTTGTGTCAGCATTTATGTGTGCGTAAGTGTGGAGTGTGTGTGTGAACTCTGCTCACACTCACTCTGTGAGTGAATGTGAATGATTTAAGAGTAAGTCAGTGCAATCTCTCTCTCTCCCTCTCCCCCCTCTCTCTCTCGCTCTCTCTGTATCTCTATCTCTCCCTCTCTCTCTGTCTCTCTCTCAAGTTCAGCGGTGTAGTCGGCTTTTACTCCCGTGCTTTGTGGTTGCCTCGTTACCGCGACTGGTAGCCAGGGTAAGACAGTCACCACATCACACACACACTGGGACCCCGTCACCGCGATCAGCCGGGTGTCTGACACAGACACACACACAGAGACACACACACACACACAGAGACACGCACAGACACACACACAGACACACACACACACACAGACACGCCCAGATACACATACACAGACACACACACACGCACGTACACACACACACAGAGACACACACAAACACACACGCGCACACACACAGGGAGACACACTGAAATCCGTGACTGGGATCTCTCTATCTTTCTCTCGCTCTTTTCTCTCACCCCTCTCCCCATCCCGCTATCTCTCTCTCCTCCGCTCTCACCCCCCCCCCCCCTCACTCTCCCACTCTCTCTCCCACCTCACCCCCTTTCTCTCACCCCCTTCTCAACTCTCTCTCCCCCTCTATATCTCCCTCTCCCCCACTCTATCTCACTCCCTCTCCCCCTCTATTTCTTTCCCTTTTATCCCCCTCGTTCACTCTCTCTCCGACGCTCTCTCTCTTTCTCTCTTTCTCTCTCTCTCTCTCGACCTCCCAGCTCTTTCTCTCTCCCCGCTATCTCCCGCTCTAACCCAGTCTCTGTCCCCTCTCTCTACCCCCCTTTCACTTTCTCTCACTCCCCATTCTTTACACTCTCTCTCTCCACCTCTTGTCACCCTCTCTCTCTCACTCTCTCCCATCCTCTATCCCCCGCCCCCTCCCTCTTATCCCAAAACCACTCCCGTGTCTCCCGTTCCCATCCCAAGACCCTCCTTCTACCCTCCCCCCCCCACCCCCCCCCCCCCCCCACCATCTCTCCTTCTGGTCCCTCCCTTGTTTCGCTCTCTTTTCAGGACAGCCTTCTCGTGCAAATCCATCCCAACACCACCCGGGTCGACCACGTCAAACTGCTCCCGAGCTCCACGCTCGCCCTCGCCGCGTTCACCCTGTGCCTGAGAGTCTCCACCGGGTTGAACCGCACCGTCAGCCTCTTCTCCTACGCGGTGCGGGGACAAGACAACGAGCTCCTGATCCCCGTGGTCGCGGGAACCGGTGTCTTCCCGCTGCACATCGGGGGCAGAAGCGTCGACTTGAGGATGCCCCCACTAACCGAGGTGTTGACCCACATCTGCGCCACTTGGGAGAGGAAGTCGGGGTTTGCTCGCCTGTGGGTCAACTCTCACAGGAGCCGGGCGGGGGTTTCGACGCCTTTCAGTCGCTCCAGGGAGAGGAGACTGACGACAACCTGTGGGACCATGTGTTATCCTGCGCCAAGATTCAGGATCTTAGCGGTGGCTTCTCCCGGATCCGGGGGAAGGTGATCGACTGGGAGACGGTGGGGTATCAGAGGGAAGGGGGCGCGAACTTGCAGGAAAAAAACGACTTCGACTTTTACTTGTCGGCTCCAGGTTGTGTTGCATTCCCCGAAACTATCTCTACTTTTGCTCCCTCCCTCGCTCCCTCCTCCATCGTACACTCCTCACGTCCCTCCCTCCCACGTACACTCCTCACCTCCCTCCCCCCTTTCTACTCTCCCCACCTCCCTTTCCCCTTCTCGCTCCCTTCCTCCCTCCAACACGTACTCTCCTCAGCTCTCTACCTCCCTCCTTCCCTCCTATACTCCACACCTCCCTCGCTCCCTCCTACCCTGTGCGCTCACACTCAACCCTTGCACACTCACCCGCTCGCTCACTCGCACGGGCGCTAATACACACGGCCACAGATTCACTGAAGGACAGAGACAGACTGTGAGTGTGCGACTGGGAGAGGGAGAGAGACTGAGCGAGAGCGAGAGGGAGAAGGGGAGAATGTGGGAGAGAGAGAGTGAGAGAGAGAGACTCAGCGAGAGGGAGAGGGGAAGCCGAAGACTGAGGGAGAGAGAGAGAGAGAGCGACAGGCTGATAGAAAGGCAGCGAGAGAAAAAGTAGGACATGGAGAGAGAGAGCGAGGGTGGGTGGGGCTGTTGGATGGGGGAGAATGAAATAGGAAAGTAGAAAGAGAGAAAGAGAGAGGAGGGGAGGAGGTGAATGAAATACGTAAATAGGGAGAGAGATAGAGGGAGGGTGTGATGGAATGATGGAGGGAGTTGGAGTGAACATGTCATGAATCGTTATGGACTGTGCAAGTATAAGCTCAGGATGACTTTCCATCGACAATAATTCCTTAATAAAACAACAACAATAACAACAAGATTGCATTGGTATAGCGCCTCTCACGTCGGGAGGACACGTCGATAAAAATAGTACTAGAGAGGTTGTAAAATAGTAATAATCCCTTACATAACTGTGTGATATGTCATAGCTCTATCCTCCTGACCCTCTGCTGTTATTGGTGTCTCCATTAAAACAGCGATCACTTCATCTTCAAATCGCTATCAGATGTCATTTGATTTTCTACGGCCTTCACACATCCTCTTATAGAATCCCATTGTGGTCACTCTCACCCGCTGTGTGTCCAGTGTCTCTCTGTCCCTAATTTTTCATTCCCTTGAACCTTGTAAAGTATTTCTCTGATCGACCTTCCGTGTGGTTTGAGCTCCCGGTTCTGCCGGGTGTCGGCATAGCTAAGTTGGGAGCTCACTCAGCTCTCGAGTCAGGAAGTTGGAGGTTCGAACCCCCACATGCGGACTGTGAGCTATGGTCGAGGCTGACGGACCCCGATGTGGTGGTGGAGGAGCATCGCATGGTCAGTGGAGCCGACCTTCAGCTGAGATGTGGAGCCGAGGCCGTGTCGGTCTGTTCAGGTGGTACCAAACTTTCCATTTCACTTGGCAAAGAGGAGGGAGTTTCTCCCGGTTTCCTGGCGGTTTGTGGCTCACTGCTGTCAAAAATGTTGTGGAGTCCTGTAGCTCAATGGCTAAGGCGACTCCCCGAGCGAGAGACTTGGGTTCGATACCCGGCAGTTCAGGTCAGGGCGAAGCCTTGTGCAAGTTGTGTTACACACGCGCGCGCACCCCCCCCCCCCCCCCCCCCCCCCCACCCCCACACACAAACACACACATCTGATAATAATACCTCCAAAGAACAAAACAATAATAGGTGCAGAATTGGGAATGTTTTGCACTGATGTACTTGGAAACCCGGGTCGCTGCCCCTCCCGCCCGGTCTCCCTCGTACCGTCACCGACAGCCACGCGCGCGTGCGTAGACGCTGCCCCTCTCCCACCCAGACTCGGGAGCCGCGAGATCGAGACCCGATACCTTCTCTCCTGGTGACGATTCATAATCCAGATTTTAAAAAAATCTTCATTTAAATTATTTTTTGTGTTTAAAAAATAAAACACTCACGCGACGTCAAATGCTGAAATTATTATTTTTAAATGTTAGTTCACCCAAAAATACGAATTTAGGTCAATTGACCCACAAATTCTGCAGAAACATGGTAAACAGGTTTGCATCAGTGCAAAATCTTCCTAATTCTGCATTAATCCCACTGATCTTAATGGGGTTCTGCATCAATTTTGTGTTTCAATAATAACCCGCTCTCTGGGTTCAAACACGGGAAACGGGTTTAAAAGTCCCGGATCCCCAGGTTTTAAAGTGCATCAGTGCAAAATATCCATAATTCTGCATTAATTTTACACAGATCAAGCGCTTTTTGCATTAACTCTTCCTCTCTCACACTCACTCTCTCTCTCTCTCTCTCTCTCACTCTCACTCTCTGTTAATCAGCCGCTGGAGGCTCTGCTAGTTTATTTTGTGTCTTGGGAAGAGAGAAACGAGGAGTTACGTTGTAATGTTTAGTGAATGTGTGTTTCATTGTAAAGTTTAGTGACTGTTGTTTGAATGCTCCCTTTTCCGCATTCTCTTTCTCTCTCTCTCACACATAATCACATTCTCTCTCTCTCTCACACACACATACACAAACTGTCTCCCCTTCTCTCACACACACTCTCTCTCTCTCTCACTCTCACACACAACTTCTCTCTCTCTCACAAGCAAAATCTACTACATAAATGCTACGGAATTAGTGGACAGTTTGTGAATGGCAGTTATAAGTCATGATTGATGTAATAATAACGGTCCGCAGAGCAGGGATAGGAGAGGAATCAGGACTAACATCTTCAATGATCAATCACTACAGTGTCCAGAATATATTCCATATTCCGCAGACTGTTCGGAGTCATTGCCTCAACAAGTCTCTGAGGAACACTTTCACTGTCACTGTCAGCTCAGCTCTTAATCCTTGCAGTGACTGCAGCTGATTCTCTCCGACTGAACTGAACCTATTCCCCCACAGCCTGAAACACTAAAAGAGGGAATACAACCATGGGATAAACTGTTCATGTCGCAGTTTAATAAATCAATAAATCCCTTCAAACTGTTCCCATTCTGATACTCAGCCCTTTCTCTGTGTGTTTATCTCATTAAACACTGACACAAACACTCACCAGATCCCCTCCAGACTGGTATGAGGCGGTGGAGAGCGGGGACAGAGTCGTCTGTGAAGGAGTTAGACCACAGGTCCAGGAACCTCAGTGAGCGGTTTGTACTGAGAGCGGAGACCAGAGCATCAGTGCAGCCATCGGTCAGTCTGTTACTGTCCAACCTGGAGATCAGAGACACAGAGACATGACAGGGATCAGAGTAAACACAGTGGGTATAAACCACTGTCACTCACTACAGGCCGTCACTCACGGAAGGAAGAGGTGTTAGAGGCCAAAAGCGGTTACAGAGATGGAAACGACCCAAAGGCAGTCCCTGACCCCAGCGAGAGGACATCAGAGGGTTTCCCCGATATCAAGATATAATATACAATATAATGGAGTCCTGTAGCTCAGTGGTTAGAGCACTCGCTTTGCAAGTGAGAGACCTGAGTTCAATTCCAGGCAGAGGGCGAAACCTTGGGCACGTTTCCTTACTCCAAACAGAGCCTAATAATAATCCCTCCAAAACCAAAAACAATAATAAATTGGTCATTTTCCATCTAAGACTGTTTGTGGGACATTGCTGTGCGCAATTGGCTGCCGCGTTCGCCCACAAATATACAGTTAATTCAACAAAACAACAACAAAAACAAAATTTCATTAATAGAGCGTCTTTCACGTCAGGAGGACGTCCGAAGGTGCTGTACAGTTGGGTCAGGATCCGAGCATTGGGGGGAAATGATCAGGGTGAGGGGAGGGAAGGGAGGGAGCAAGAAGGGGTAGAGATTCGAGAGGGGAGATGAAGGCTCTGTCAAAGAGAAAGGTCTTGAGACCGGCCTTGAAGGAGAAAAGGGAGGAGGCGGCGAAGGCACTGGGGGCCAGAGGAACGGAGGGTACGGGCAGGTAGGTAGAGGGATAGTAGGTCAGAGAGGTAAGAGGGAGCGAGGCCGTGAATGGCCTTGTAGGTGAGGATGAGGATCTTGAAATCGATCCTCTGGGGGATGGGGAGCCAGTGGAGGGGAGCGAGGGTGGGAGTGATGTGGGCGCGGTATCTGGTGCGGGACAGTACACGAGCTGCAGAGTTCTGAATGACCTGCAGTGTGGAGGGAGGTGGCGGGAAGGCCGCGAGGAGAGAGTTCCCATAGTCCAGCCTTGAGGTGACAAAGGCGTGGACCAGGGTTTCAGCCGCGTGAGGGGTGAGGTAGCACCGCAGTCTGGCGATGTTCCGGAGATGTTCCTGAGGGAGGGGCAAGAGGATGGAGGGTGCAAGAGGAGGGAGGCAGTGGTCTGGGGGCAAGAGGAGGGAGGGTGTCAGTGAATGAAGGAGACTGGGGGCAAGTGGAGGGGGAGGGCAAGCGGAAGGAGGGCGCAAGAGTAGGGAGGAGGCTGGTGGCAAGAGGAGGAGGGGGCTGGTGGCAAGAGCAGGGAGGGTGCTGGGGGCAAGAGGAGGCAGGGGGCAGGGGGCAAGAGGATGGAGTCTGCAAGAGGATGTAGGGGTCTGGGCGCAAGAGGAGTGAGGGGGCTGGGGCAAGAGGAGGCAGGGGGCTGCGGGCAAGAGGTGGCAGGGGGCTGGGGGCAAGAGGTGGCATGGGGCTGGGGGCAAGAGGGGGCTGGGGCAAGAGGAGGAAGGAGGCTGGTGGGAAGAGGGTGGAGGGTGCAAGAGGAGGGAGGGGGCAAGAGGAAGCTGGGGGCTGGGGGCAAGATGAGAGAGGGGGCTGGGGGCAACATGAGGGAGGGGGCAAGAGGAAGGAGGGTGTAAGAGGAGGGAGGTAGGGGTCTGGAGGCAAGAGGAGGCAGGGGGCAGGGGGCAAGAGGAGGGAGTCTGCAAGAGGAGGGAGGGGACTGCGGGCAAGAGGGGGGATGGGGCTGCGGGGAAGAGGAGGGAGGGTGCTGGGGGCAAGAGGGGGCAGGGGGCTAGGGGCAAGAAGCGGGAGGGGGCTGGGGGCAAGAGGAAGGAGGGAGCAAGAGGAGGTAGGGTGCAAGAGGAGGGAGGCAGGGGGCTGGGGGCAAGAGGAGAGAGGGGGCTGGACAAGCGGAGGGAGTGGGCTGGGGGCAACATGAGGGAGGGGGCAAGAGGATGGAGGGTGCAAGAGGAGGGATGCAGGGGTCTGGGGGCAAGAGGAGGGAGGGGTCTTGGTGCAAGCGGATGGAGGGGGCTGGGGGCAAGAGGAGGGAGGGGGCTGCGGGAAAGAGGAGGGAGGGTGCTGGGGGCAAGAGGGGGTAGGGGGCTAGGGGCAAGAAGCGGGAGGGGGCTGGGGGCAAGAGGAAGGAGGGAGCAAGAGGAGGTAGGGTGCAAGAGGAGGGAGGCAGGGGTCTGGGGGCAAGAGGAGAGAGGGGGCTGGGACAAGCGGAGGGAGTGGGCTGGGGGCAACATGAGGGAGGGGGCAAGAGGATGGAGGGTGCAAGAGGAGGGAGGCAGGGTCTGGGGGCAAGAGGAGGGAGGGGTCTTGGTGCAAGCGGAGGGAGGGGGCTGAGGGCAAGAGGAGGGAGGGGGCTGGGGTCAAGAGGAAGGAGTCTGCAAGAGGAGGGAGGGGACTGCGGGCAAGAGCAGGGAGGGTGCTGCGGGTAAGAGGAGGGAGGGGGCTGCGGGCAAGAGGAGAGAGGGGGCTGGGGACAAGAGGATAGAGGGGCCTGCCGGCAAGAGGGGGGAGGGGGCTGAAGGCAGAAGGAGAAGGGAGTGGGCTGGGGGCAGGAGGAGGAGGGAGTGGGCTGGAGGCAGAAGGAGGAGGGAGCGGGCTGCGGCAGGAGGAGGAGTGAGTGGGCTGGAGGCAGAAGGAGGAGGGAGTGGGCTGGGGGCAGAAGGAGGAGGGAGTGGGCAAGAGGAGGTAGGGTGCAAGAGGAGGGAGGCAGGGGTGGGGGGGCAAGAGGAGAGAGGGGGCTGGGACAAGCGGAGGGAGTGGGCTGGGGGCAACATGAGGGAGGGGGCAAGAGGATGGAGGGTGCAAGAGGAGGGAGGCAGGGGTCTGGGGGCAAGAGGAGGGAGGGGTCTTGGTGCAAGCGGAGGGAGGGGGCTGAGGGCAAGAGGAGGGAGGGGGCTGGGGTCAAGAGGAAGGAGTCTGCAAGAGGAGGGAGGGGACTGCGGGCAAGAGCAGGGAGGGTGCTGCGGGCAAGAGGAGGGAGGGGGCTGCGGGCAAGAGGAGAGAGGGGGCTGGGGACAAGAGGATAGAGGGGCCTGCCGGCAAGAGGGGGGAGGGCGCTGAAGGCAGAAGGAGAAGGGAATGGGCTGTGGGCAGGAGGAGGGGGGAGTGGGCTGGGGGCAGAAGGAGGGAGTGGGCTGGAGGCAGAAGGAGGAGGGAGTGGGCTGCGGCAGGAGGAGGAATGAGTGGGCTGAGGGCAGGAGGAGGAGGGAGTGGGCTGTACGCAGGAGAAGGAGGGAGTGTGCTGGGGGTAGACGGAGGAAGTGGACTGGGGGGCAGGAGGAGGAAGTATGGCGGGGCTGGGAGCAGGAGGAGAGAGTGTGCTGGGGCTGGGAGTAGGACGAGGGAGTGTGCTGGGGTTGGGGGGAGAGGCGGCGGGAGTGGGCTGAGGGCAGGTGGAGGGGTTGGGCTGGGGGATGGGTTCGCGATGAGGGAGTGTGTTAGGGAAAGGAGGCAAGAGGAGGGAGGGGGCTGGGGGTTAGAGTAGGAAGGGGGCTGGGAGCAAGAGGATAGAGGGTCCTGCCGGCCAGAGGAGGGAGGGAGCAAGAGGGGGGAGGGGGCTGGTGGCAGAAGGAGAAGGGAGTGGGCTGTGGGCAGGTAGAGGAGGGAGTGGGCTGGAGGCAGAAGGAGGAGGGAGCGGGCTGCGGCAGGAGGAGGGGTGAGTGGGCTGGAGGCAGAAGGAGGAGGGAGTGGGCTGCTGCAGGAGGAGGAGCGAGTGGGCTGTGGGCAGGAGGAGGAGGGAGTGGGCTGCGGCAGGAGGAGGAGGGAGTAGGCTGTGGGCAGGAAGATGAGGGAGTGGGCTGTGGGCAGGAGGAGGAGGGAGTGGGCTGGGGGTAGACGGAGGAAGTGGACTGGGGGGCAGGAGGAGGAAGTATGGCGGGGCTGTGAGCAGGAGGAGGGAGTGAGCTGGGGCTGGGGGGAGAGGCGGCCGGAGTGAGCTGAGGGCAGGTGGAGGGAGTGGGATGGGGGATGGGGGCGCGATGAGGGAGTGTGTTGTGGAAAGGAGGAAAGAGGAGGGAGTGTGCTGGGGCATGTAGGTCACGTGGAGGGAGTGTGCTGGGGGTTGGGGCCAGGAGGATTCAGGGGGCTGGGGGCAAGAGGAAGGAGGGAGCTGGGGGCAAGAGGAGGGAGCGGGCAAGAGGAGGTAGGGTGTAACAGGAGGGAGGCAGGGGTCTGGGGGCAAGAGGAGGGAGGGGGCTGGGAGCAAGAGGAGGCAGGGTGCTTGGGGCCAGAGGTGGCAGTGGCCTAGGGGCAAGAGGAGGCAGAGGGCTGGTGGCAAGTGGAGGCAGGCGGCTGCGTGCAAGTGGAGGGAGGGGGCTGCATGGAAGAGGAGGGAGGGTGCTGGGACAAGAGGAGGGAGGTGGTTGGGGGCAACACGAGGGAGGGCGAAAGAGGATGGAGGGTGCAAGAGGAGGGAGGCAGGGGTCTGGGGCCAAGAGGAGGGAGGGGGCTGGGTTAAAGAGGAGGGAGTCTGCAAGAGGAGGGAGGGGACTGCGGGCAAGAGGAGGGAGCGGGCTGCGGGCAAGAGGAGGGAGGGGGTTGGAGGCAAGAGGATAGAGGGGCCTGCCGGCAAGAGGAGGGAGGGAGCAAGAGGGGGGAGGGGGCTGGAGGCAGAAGGAGGAGGGAGTGGGCTGGGGGCAGGAGGAGGAGGGAGTGGGCTGGAGGCAGAATGAGGAGGGAGTGGGCTGGGGGCAGGTGGAGGAGGGAGTGGGCTGTGGGCAGGAGGAGGAGGGAGTGGGCTGCGGCAGGAGGAGGAGGGAGTGGGCTGTGGCAGGAGGAGGAGGGAGTGGGCTGTGGGCAGGAGGAGGAGGGAGTGTGCTGTGGGCAGGAAGAGGAGGGAGTGGGCTGGTGGTAGACGGAGGAAGTGGATTGGGCGGCAGGAGGAGGAAGTATGGCGGGGCTGTGAGCAGGAGGAGGGAGTGTGCTGGGGCTGGGGGGAGAGGCGGCCGGAGTGAGCTGAGGGCAGGTGGAGGGAGTGGGATGGGGGATGGGGGCGCGATGAGGGAGTGTGTTGTGGAAAGGAGGAAAGAGGAGGGAGGGGCCTGGGGGTCAGAGTAGGAAGGGGGCTGGGGGCAAGACGAGGCGGGGGGGCAAGCGGAAGGAGGGCGCAAGAGTAGTGAGGAGGCTGGTGTGAAGAGGAGGGAGGGTGCTGGTGGCAAGAGTAGGGAGGGTGATGCGGGCAAGAGGAGGGAGGGTTCTGGGGGCAAGAGGAGGGAGGGGGCAAGACTAGGTAGGGTGCAAGAGGAGGGAGGCTGGGGTCTGAGGGCAAGAGGGGGCTGGGGGAAAGCGGTGGCAGGGGGCTGGTGGCAAGATGAGGCAGGGGGCTGCGTGCAAGAGGAGGGAGTGGGCTGGGACAAGAGGAGGGAGGGCGCTGGGACAAGAGGATGGAGGGGGCTGGGACAAGAGGAGGCAGGGGGCTGGGGTCAACATGAGAGAGGGGGCAAGAGGATGGAGGGTGCAAGAGGAGAGAGGCAGGGGTCTGGGGGCAAGAGGAGGTAGGGGACTGTGGGCAAGAGGAGCGAGGGGGCTGGCGGCAAGAGGAGGGAGTCTGCAAGAGGATGGCGGGGACTGCGGGCAAGAGGAGGGAGGGGGCTGCGGGCAAGAGCAGGGAGGGGGCTGGGGGCAAGAGGATAGAGGGGCCTGCCGGCAAGAGGAGGGAGGGAACAAGAGGGGGGAGGGGGCTGGAGGCAGAAGGAGAAGGGAGTGGGCTGGGGGCAGGAGGAGGGAGTGGGCTGCGGCAGGAGGAGGAGGGAGTGGGCTGTGGGCAGGAGGAGGAGTGAGTGGGCTGCAGTAGGAGGAGGAGGGAGTGGGCTGTGGGCAGGAAGAAGAGGGAATGGGCTGTGGGCAGGAAGAGGAGGGAGTGGGCTGTGGGCACGAGGAGGAGGGAGTGGGCTGGGGGCAGGAGGAGGAGGGAGTGGGCTGGGGGTAGACGGAGCAAGTGGACTGGGAGGCAGGAGGAAGAAGTCTGGCGGGGCTGGGAGCAGGAGGAGGGAGTGTGCTGGGGCTGGGGTGGCAGGCGGCGGCAGTGGGCTGAGGGCAGGTGGAGGGAGTGGGCTGTCGGATGGGGGCGCGATGAGGGAGTGCGTTGTGGAAAGGGGGCAAGAGGTGGGAGTGTGCTGTGGGATGTAGGTCACGTGGAGGGAGTGTGCTCGAGGATGGGGGCAGGAGGAGGGACTGTGCTGGGGGCAAGAGGTGGAAGGGTCTGGGAGCAAGTGGATGGAGGGGTCCGGGGACAAGATGAGGGAGGGGATTGGAGTCAAGAGGAGGGCGGGGGCTGCGAGCAAGAGGAGGGCGCTGGTTGGCAAGAGGAGGGAGGGTGGTGGCTGGGTGTAAAGAGGAGGGAGGGAGGGTGCTGGGTGCAAGAGGAGGGAGGGAGGGGGCTGGGTGCAAGAGACGGGAGGAGGCTGGGGGCAAAAGGAGAGAGGGGGATGGGGGCAATCGGAGGGAGGGTGCTTGGGGGCAAGAGGAGGGAGGGGGCTGGGGTCAAGAGGAGGGAGGGGGCTGGGGGCAAGAGGAGGGAGGGGGCTGGGGGCAAGAGGAGGGAGCGGGCTGGGGGGCAATGGTGCTGGGGGAAGAGGAGGGAGGGGGCGGTGGCAAGAGGAGGGAGGGGGCTGCGGTCAGAGTAGGAAGGGGGCTCGGGGCAAGACGAAGGGGGTGGCAAGTGGAAGGAGGGCGCAAGAGTAGGGAGGAGGCTGCTGGCAAGAGGAGGGATGGGGCTGGTGGCAAGAGTAGGGAGGGGGCTGGGGGCAAGTGGAAGGAGGGTGCTAGGGACAAGAGGAGGGAGGGGGCAAGAGGAGGGTGGGAGGGAACTGGGGGCAAGAGGAGGGGCTGGATGTGGGAGGGGCTGGAGGAGGGAGGGGCTGTAGGAGGGAGGGGAAGGAGGAGGGAGGGGGCTTGAGCGAGGGTGCTGGTGACTGGAGGAGGGAGAGAGGGGGCTGTAGGAGGGAGGGAGGGGGCTGGATGGAGGCTGCGGGCAGAAGGAGGAAAGGGGCTGGGGCAAGAGGAGAATGCTGGAGTCAGGAGTGTGCTGGGGACAAGAGGAGGGTGCTGGGGGCAAGAGCAGAGTGCTGGGGTTAAGAGGAGGGGGCTGGGGCAGGAGGGTTTGGGGACAGGAAGAGGGAGGAGGCTGGGGATAGAAGGGCCCTGGGGGCAGGAGGAGGCAGGGGGCTGGGCGCAGGAGGGTGCTGGGGGCAGGATGGGGCTGGGGGCAGGAAGGGGCTGGTTGCAGGAGGAGACAGGGGGCTGGGGCAAGAGGAGGTAGGGGTCTGGGGTCAAGATGACGGAGGGGGCTGGGGGCAAGAGGAGGGTGGGGCAAAAGGGGGGTGGTAGGGGGCTGGGGGCAAGAGGAGGGGGCTGGAATTTGGAGGCGGCTGGAGGACGAGGGAGGGAGCTGGAGCGAGGGAGGGTGCAGGGGACTGGAGGAGCCTGGAGGGTCAGGGAGGGGGCTTTAGGGCGGAGGGAGTGTGCTGGGGCTGGGGGGCAGGAGGAGGAGGGAGTGTGCTGTGGCAGGTGGAAGGAGCAAGTTTGCTGGGGCTGGCGGTCAGGAGGAGGGAGTGTGCTGGGGCTGGGGAGCAGGAGGTGGGAGTTGGCTGGAGGCAGGAGGAAGGAGTGTGCTGGGGCTGGGGATTAGGAGTAGGGAGTGGGCTGGGGGGTTGGAGGAGGGAGTGGGCTGGGGGGGCACGAGGAAGGAGTGGGGTGGGATGCAGGAGGAGGGAGTGGGCTTCGGGGCAGAGGAGGAGGGAGTGGGCTGGGGACAGGAGGAGGAGGGAGTGGGCTGGGGGCAGGAGGAGGAGGGAGTGGGCTGGGTGCTGGGGGCAGGAGAATGGAGTTTGCTGGGGGCAAGAGGAGAGAGTGTGCTGGGGGTAGGCGGGGGGAGTGGGCTGGGGGGCAGGAGGAGGAAGTGGACTGGAGGGCAGGTGGAGGGAGTGAGCTGGGGAATGGAGGCAGGAGGAGGGAATGAGCTGAGGGCAGGAGGAGGGAGTGGGCTGGGGAATGGGGGCAGTAGGAGGGAGTGTGTCGGGGGTTGGGAGCAGGAGTAGGGAGTCTGCTGGATGATGGGGGAAGGAGGAGGGTGGTGGCTGGAGGCTGGAGGAGGGAGGGGCTGGGGGAAAGAGGAGGGAGGGAGCTGGGGGTAAGTGGAGAGAGGGTGTTCAGGGCAAGTGGAGGGAGGGGGCTGGGGGCAAGATGAGGGAGGGGGCTGGTGGAAAGATGAGGGAGGGGGCTTGGGGCAAGAGGAGTGAGGGGGCGTGGGGCAAGATGAGGGAGGGTGATGGGGCAAGAGAAGGGAGGGGGCTGGGGTCAAGAGGAGGGAGGGTGGGGGCTGGGGTCAAGCGGAGGGAGGGAGGGGCCTGGGAGCAAGAGGAGGGAGGGAGGGGGCTGGAGGCAAGAGGATGTAGGGAGGGGTCTGTGGACAGGAGGAGGGTGTGTGCTGGGGCTGGGGGCAGGATGAGGGAGTGTGCCGTGGAGCAGGAGGAGGGAGTGAGCTGGGGGAAGGGGGCAGGAGGAGTGAGTGTTTAGGGGGATGAGGGCAGGAGGAGGGAGGGTGATGGGGGCACTAAGAGGGAGGGGGATTGTAGTAGGAGGAGGCTGGGGGCAGGAGGAATGAGGGGGCTGGGGGCAAGAGAATGGGGCTGGAGGAGGGAGGGGGCTGGAGGAGGAAGTGGGATGGAGGGAGGGAGGGGGCTGGTGTCACGAGGATAATAATAATAATAATAATAATCCTTTCATTTGATATAGCGCTTTTCACGTCAGGAGGACGTCCCAAAGCGCTTCACAGAACACACTGTAAAGTGAATTGACTGTATATTTGTGGGCGAACGCGGCAGCCAATTGCGCACAGCAATGTTCCACAGTCATGGATTGAAAATGACCAATTTATTATTGTTTTTGGTTTTGGAGGGATTATTATTAGGCGTGTGGAGTAAGGAAACTTGCCCAAGGTTTCGCCCTGCCTGGAATTGAACTCGTCTCTTGCTTGCAAAGCGAGTGCTCAACCACTGAGCTACAGGACTCCACAATGGAGCACAATGGATGGAGGGGGATGGGGGCAAAAGGAAGGAGGGGGCAAGAGGAGGGAGGCAGCAAGAGGAGGGAGGGCCAAGAAGAGGGAGTGCTGGGGGCAAGAGGAGGGAGGCAGGGGGCTGGGGGCAAGAGGAGGGAGGGGGCTGGGGGCAAGTGGAAGGAGGGGGCTGGGGACAAGAGGAGGGAGGGGGCGAGAGGAGGGTGGGAGGGGACTGGGGGCAAGAGGAGGGGCTGGAGGAGGGAAGGGCTGGAGGAGGGAGGGAGGGGGCTGGAGGGAGGGTGCTGTTGACTGGAGGAGGGAGGGAGGGGGTTGGGGGCAGGAGGAGGGAGTGGGCTGGGGCTGGGGGGCAATTTTTTGCCCTTTGCTCTCATGCTGTGACTGTCACCAACAGAAAGGAATAAGAGGCTGTGAGTTCAATTCTGCACATCCCCTGTGGTTAGTCACCCCAGCGCCTGGTTTCCTGTTTTTCTGCACGAGTAATGAGACAAGATGTCGGGGCTTTAGCTGTTGACTGAAAACCCTCTAACTTCTCACTTTGGCCAAATATGGCGCAAGGAGTGCAGTGCCCACACTTTGTGTTCTGCGTGTCCAGGGAAATGTGTGACATCAACAGCATTAAAATTCATCTGTATGTGTGTATGTGCTTGTGGATGTCTCTCTTGAATCTCTCTCTCTCAGTCTCTATATGTCTCTGTCTGTGCACAAGTGTATGGTATGAGTGTGTGTGTATCTCCCTCTGTATCTTTGGTTCTGTACCTTTGTGCTTGTGTTTGTGAGTATTTAGGTATGTAAAGGTGGGTGTCTATATGTGTGTGTCCATTGTCTGGGTCTGGGTCTGTATGTGTGTGCAGAGATGCTGCCACACACCAGGCTTCACCAGGTCTCAGTGGTCCAGAGCAGTCACTGAGTTGTACCCAGGCCTGTGACAGCTATGTTAAGGTATAGGAAGATATACACATATTACGTAACTTTCAGAAACTTTCTCATTGTGTCTCTCTGTCACTCTCTCTCTCTCTCTGCCTATGTGTGTGTGTGTATCTGCGTGTGTGTGTATCTGTCTCTCTGGGTCTGTGTATGTTTAGTTCTCTGTGTCTCTCCTTTGTCTCTCTGATTCTGCGTGTGAGTTTATCTCTCTGTGTCCCTGTCTCTGTCTCTCTCTGACGATATGAGTGTGCATCTGTCTGTGTCTCTGTCTCACTCTCAGTATCTGTGTGTGTGTGTATCTTTCAATATATGTGTGTGTATATGTTCTTTCTCTCTCTCGCTCTGGATCTCTCTGTATGTTTGTAAATGGTTCATCTCCCGCTCTCTCTGTTAGTATCTCTCTCTATACCTGTGTGTATTTCTGTCTGTCTGTCTATGTGTGTATCTATCTCTGTATTTGTGTAGCCCTGTCTGTCTGCATTTCTCCCTGTTTGTCTATCTATCTGTATCTGTATGTGTGTATTTCTCACCGTGTTCCTGTTCTTCTGTATCTCTCTGATCTTGCACATATCTCTCTGTATGTATTTCCCTCTCTCTGTATTTTTCTATCTGTTTGTATGTGTGTCTGTATCTGTGTGTGTCAAACTCTTTCTCCCTGTGTCGATACTCATCTGTGTGCCTTCGCATCTGTGAGTGTGCACAGGTGACTGTGTATCTCTCTCTTTCTCTCTCACATTGTGTGTATGTCTCTCTCTCTCTGCCTGTGTGTCTGTTAGTGTCTAGTCTTGTCTTGTCTCATCACTCATTGAATCTATCTGACTGTGTGTGTATATCTATGTGTGTGTTTTTTTTTGTATGTGTAACTCCCTATCTCTGTATCTATCTCTGTCTGCGTGTGTCTCTCTGTCTCTTTCTTTCTGTTTTTCTGTGCATGTGTATGCATATGTGTCTATATGTTTATGTGTACACGCTTTTCGGTGTAATTCTCTCTGTGTATATGTTTCTGTGTGTGTATATCTCTGTGTGTGAATGTCTCTGTGTGTGTAAATGACTGTCTGTGTGTGAGTGTCTATCTGTGTGTTTGTGCGCATTTCGCTCGTTGTGTGTTTATATTTGCGTGTGTGTGTACGTGTATATGTCTTTGTGTGTCTGTATGTGTATCTATGTGTGTGTGTGTTGATGGGGAGGCACTGTCACACACCACACTTTACCAGGCCTCAGTGGTCTAGAGCAAGAGGACAAGAAGAGGGAGCGGGCTGGGGGCAAGTGGAAGGAGGGGGCTGGGGGCAAGAGGAGGGAGGGAGCTGGGGGCAAGTGGAAGGAGGGAACTGGGGGTAAGAGGAGGGAGGGGGCAAGAGGAGGGTGGGAGGGGACTGGGGGCAAGAGGAGGACTGGAGGAGGGAGGGGCTGGAGGAGGGAGGGGGCTAGAGGAGGGAGGGGCTGGAGGAGGGAGCGAAGGGGCTGGAGGGAGGGTGCTGGTGACTGGAGGAGGGAGGGGGCTGGAGGGAGGGTGGAGGGGGCTGGAGGAGGCTGCGGGCATAAGGAGGGAAGGAGCTGGGGGCAAGAGGAGAATGCTAGAGTCAGGAGTGTGCTTGGAGCAAGAGGAGGGTGCTGGGGGAAAGCGGAGGGTGCAGGGAGCAAGAGCAGGATGCTGGGGGCAAGAGGAGGGTGCTGGGTGCAAGAGGAGGCTGCTGGGGGCAAGAGGAGGGTGCTGTGGGCAAGAGTAGGGTGCTGGGGGCAAGAGGAGGGCGCTGGGGGCAAGAGCAGAATCCTGGGGTCAAGAGTAGGGGGCTGGGGGCAGGAGGGGGCTGGGGGCAGGAAGATGGAGGTGGTTTGGGGCAGGAAGAGGGAGGGGGCTGGGGGCAGGAGGGGGCTGGGACAGAAGGGGCCTTGGGGCAGGAGGAGGTAGGGGGCTGGGGCAGGAGGAGGGAGTGGGCTTCGGGGTAGTAGGAGGGAGTGGGCTGGGGGCAGGAGGAGCGAGTGGCCTGCGGCTGTGGGGCAGGAGGAGGGAAGGGGCTGGGGCGCGGGAGGGGGGAGTGGGCTTGGGGGCAGGAGGAGGGAGGGGGCTTGGGGGCAGGAGGAGAGAGTGTGCTGGGGCTGGGGTGCAGTAGGAAGGAGGGCTGGGGGGCAGGAGGAGTGAGTGGTCTGGAGCTGGGGGGCAGGAGGAGGGCTGGGGCTGGGGGGCAGGAGGAGGGTGGGGGCTGGGGGCAGGAGGAGGACGGGGGCTGGGGGGCAGGGGGAGGGAGGGGGCTGGGGGCAGGAGGAGTGAGGGGGCTGGGGATGGGGGCAGGAGGAGGGAATTTCTCCGTTAACAAAGATATAAACTGCAGGTCTGGGCTGTGTGGGTAACGCCCTGAGAGTGTTTGCACAAGTGGTTCACCACACACGGTTTTACAGTTGAAATAAGCAGTTTTTAAACAAATCTACATTCCGGGGGCAAGAGGAGGGTGGGGGCTTTGGCCAGTTTGAGCTGTCGCTGTGTGTTGATGGTATATTTGAGCTGTGTTTGATTCACATCTTGTTTTTGCCCTTTACTCTCGTGCTGTGACTCACAGAGGGATGACTTGATGCCCACATTCCCTTGGACCCAGTGCAGCTCCAAGGAGACACTTCTCACACAGACACAGGACAGGATCCTTTACTAAGAGGCTCAGCAACATCAAGAATAGTGTGTGGAGGGGCTGGGGTCAGGAGTCTGAGACACACACACCTCTGTACTGTGATGGCAAGAAGGGAAGTGCAGGTTCTGTTAAGGTAATAATTGGGCCGAAGGGGCTTCTTTAACCAAACCAATCAGATGTTTCCAGCACATTGTGAGGAACTGGAGCCAACCAGGGTTCAGAGAGGAGACTGTGTCACCAGCAGACAGACAGACAGACAGACAGACAGACAGACAGCAGCAGCTTCGTAAGTTACTGTGTCTGAGGCAGCACCAGCAAGTGAACATTTCCTTTGCTCTGAACAGGAGATCAGCAGCTCAGAGAGAGAGGGAGAGAGAGAGAGGCCACGAGGAGGAATTCACCCCCGTCAGCATCTGGTCACAGACAGCACCAAGGTAGGCTCAGGGCATCAATTCCCTCAACATCATTTTCGTTAATCTTCAACCTCAGCACCAGATCACTTTAGATTTGCAGATTTGTGGAGTTCTGTAGCTTACAACAACGTATATTGCAAGGTCCCTTCATGCGTGGGAGCTTCCTGGAGCACTTGACAGTGGCAGAGTCTGACCCCAAGCTCGCGGGAGAGGGAGGAGGGAGGTGACCATTAGCACGATCAAAAAGGAAGCTATTCAGACAGGATGTGAAGGAGGGGAGGGAGGATATAAGACGGAGCGATTGAGGGAGAGCGTTCCAGGGTTTCGGGTTATAGTGGCTGAAGACATGGCCACCAAAGGTGTAACGCAGGGCACAAGGGGAAACAAGGAGGCCGGAGCCAGCCACATGGAGGCAGTTGTTGGTGGAGTGGGGGTGGCGGGGCTAAGCACATCGAACAGGGAGGGAAGTGCGAGGGAACAAAATGATTTGAAAATAAAGTGAGAGGATCTTGAAATCGAGGTTCAAAGCTTGTCGATTAGAGCCCAGTCAAAGGAGCTCTCACCTCCCAAAGGAGAGGACCTGGGTTTGATTTCTGGTCAGGGCAAAACTTTAAGCAAGTTTCCTTGCTCCACACACCCACACCTCTTCTTTCCAAGCTGTAAGTTAGACCCCGATTGTTAGTTGATTTGTGGATTGCTTTCTGTGGGTAATAATCCATACTGTCTCTTTTTGTCTGTCTGTATCTCCGTCTGTCTGTGCGTGTGTGTATCTGTATCCCTCTCCCTCTCTCTGTGTCTTTGTCTGTGGATCTGTCTCTGTTTGTGTGTCTGTACATTTCTGTCTATGTGTGTCTCTGTATCTCTGTGTCTGTGCATGTCTGTATTTGTTTCGCTCTGGTCTGTGCGAGTTTGTGTTTGTATCACTCTGTGTGTGTGTGTGTTGGTGTTTGTATCGCTCTGTGTCTGTGCGTGTCAGTATTGGTATTGCTCTGTGGCTGTGTGTAACACTCTCTCTTCCTGTGTGTGTTTCTCTCTGTGTATCCATATATGTCCCTATGTGTGCAAAAATATGCATCTTTATCAAACTCTCTTTGTCTGTATGTGTCTCGCTCTCTCTCTCTGCCTGAGTTTGTCTCTGTATTCCAGTCAGTTTCTGCTTACTGAGTCTCACTGAGGCTCAGAGAGGAAATAGTGTAAGTGCGGAAACGCTGCTGTTTGTCTGTTAATAAAGATATAAGCTACAGTTCTGGACTGTGTGGGTAACGCCCTAATTTTGATGACACAAGCGAACTCACTGCAACATGGTTTGGAGCTCATACTAACAGATTGACACCAAATCTACATTCTCAACCGTCCGACTGTCAGTGAGACAAACTGCCCCAGTTTGAGCTGTCGCTGTGTGTTGATGGTTTATTGGAGCTGTGTTTGATTTCTATGTTGTTTTTGCACTCTCTCTCGTGCTGTGACTGTTAGCAGCAGAGAGGAAAAATAGGCTGTGAGTTCAGCTCTGCACATCCCCAGCGCCTGGTTTCCTGTCTTTCTGTACAAACTATGAGATAAATACAGAACAAGAAGCCGCAGCTTTAGCTGTTGACTTAAAATGCTCTGACTTCTCACTGTGGCCAACCGTGGAGCAGAGAGGGCAGTGCCCACACTGTGTGCTCTGCCTGTGCCAGGCTTTGTGTGTCTGTGTGTAGGGAGGCAGTGCCCACTGTGTGTGACTCCAGCAGCATTAAACCTGCCAGACCTGATCATCAGTTATTAGTTTAGAAACAGAATATATATTTATTTGTTGATAGAATATATATTTACATTCCGTTCAAACAAACAATTTCTTAAACAGAATATAAAAAAATAAATTTGTTATCCTGTTTCATGCTCTGACAGCAACAGACCCTTGTGGCGGCGGGTGGAGAGGGTGAGGGAGTGTGGGTGGGTGGGGGAAGCATCTCTGCATTCCCCCCTTTGCTGAAGGGACTAAGGCTGCCCCACTCCAGGGTCCTGCCAGCCTTTGTAGGGCACAGTTATAAGGTTTTATACCCCTCTCTCTGTGGTGCTTCTCTTTATGAGGAGTATGGATAGGTTAACAACACACAGGATGTGCATGCACTTTTTGGGGGATGTACCCTTTCAACACAGTGGAGATTTGCTGTCTGAGAACTGTTTGAGAATTCAACCGCTCATCAACTTGCGTTTGTGAATCTCTGATCCTGAACCCCCACTAAAACTGTACCATGTATTGCATATTTCCTCTCCCCATTCTTTCTCCCAAAGTGCATCACCTCATACTTCTGCCCCTTGAACTTCATCTGCCTTGTGTCTGCCCATTTCACCGGCCTGTCTATCTCCTCCTGTCATTTGCTATCATCCACTCACTGTTCAAAAGGTTCCCAAGTTTCGTGTCATCTGCAAAGATAAATGTGTTGCTCTTTATACACAAGTCATTCACATATATCAAACAGAGCAATGGAACTAATACCGACCCCTGTGGACATCACTGTATCCAGTGTGAAAAGGAACCATTTACGACAAGCCGCTGCTTTCCGTCTCCCAGACAATTGGTGTCCAATCTGCCATTCTCCTTTCTATCCCATGGGCTTCAATGTTGTTAACTGGTGTACTGTGTGGCACCTTCTCAAACACCTTCTGAAAGTCGATATACACTATCTTGTTTTCATTTTCGCCTTCATTCCACCTGCAGGTCATTCAGAACTCTGCAGCTCGTGTCTTCCGCACCAGGTTCCCATCACCACCTCGTCGCTCCACTGCTCCCATCCCCCAAGGATTGATTTCAGATCCTCATCCTCCACAGGCCATTCACGGCCTCTCCCCTCCCTCCCCCTACCCCCCCTCCCTCCGTCCTCTGCTCCGTCTGCTCCACGTCCCCCCCCCCCCCTACTTCGGGCCCTCAGCCCCGCCCCGACTCCTCCCCCTGCCCCCTCCCTCCCCCTTCAAGCTCCCCTTTCTCTTGACCGGCCAGCTCCCCTCTCGACTCTTTCCTCCTCCTCCTCCTTCCTCCTCACCTGACCATTTCTCTCTCTCCTTCCTCCTCACCTACATTCCCTCTCTCTTCCCTTCCCTGACATTTCCTCTCTTCTCCTTTCTCACCTACATTTCTCTCTGACCAACTGTGCGCCTTACGTTCCTACGTGAAAGGCGCTCTATAAATGGAATCTTGTTGTTGTATCTTGTTGTTGTATATCATCAAAGAACTCAATGAAGTTTGTCAGACACGATTTGCCTTGAGCAAATCTGTTGACTTTCATTAATTAGCTAAAGATTTTCCAATTGAAAAATAATTTTGTCCGACATTGTGGGCTCTCGAAGCTTCCTCACCATTGACGTTAGGCTGACTGGCCTGCAGTCACCAGATTCATCCGTCTCTCCTCTTTTTAGGGCTATAACATTTACAACCCTCCAGTCCTCTGACTATAGTCCCATATCCACGGAGTTTTAAAAGATTGTGACCAGAGCATCCGCTATTTCCGCCTGAAATTCCCTCAGCAATCTAGGATGCATCCCATCTTTTAAGTATCTTCTCTCCCTTTTAACCTATTCAATTTTTCTACCTCCTCCCCTTGTAACATTGGCACCATTCTCTCTTTTGTGAAGGCAGAAGAAAATTATTAATTCAGTACCTCAGCCGTGCCTTCTGCCTCCACTGGAAGTTTTCCTTTTTGGTCCCTTAGCAGCCCTAACTTTCCTTTGAACCTTCTTTCAGTCTTTTTGCGTCCGTTGCCTCCCTTTGAAGATTTAAATTATTTATTTAGTTCCCTTTTGAAAGCCAATATGAATTCTGCCTCAATCACTGCTCCCGCAGAGCAATCCAAATCCTGACCGCTTTGTGCATTGAAATATTCTCATGATCTGTAACAATCTTCCTCTCTATATATACATCTCTTTCACTGGTGACTTCTGGCAGTTGTTGATTCCCCCGCTGGGGTCTGGCCTAACTATGCACTTTACAGCTTGAATGCATGTTGGTAGTTCACTGGCCTCTCAGTCAGAAGGTTGTGTTTCTAAGCGCCACAATCCATGAGGAAATCATGAGGAAATCCCACATTAGCTGTAGTTCTGTGTAACCCATAAACAATCTGTAACTCGTTCCATTTAATGCTGATCTCTGTTCCAGGATGGGAGGCTCCTGTTGTACAGCAGCCCATGTACAGAGCAGCACACGACAAAGCAGTGAGGCCTCAGTTTGTGCCACAACAAGGGCTGTGGAACAGGAAAGAGATCGACCACCAGAAGACGCTACCGGTGATGGTAACCGACCTCCAGAGTGCGCTACCGATGATGGTAATCGGCCAACAGAGGGCGCTACAGATGATGGTAACCGGCCAACAGAGGGCGCTACAGATGATGGTAACCAGCCAACAGAGGGCGCTACAGATGATGGTAACCGGACAACAGAGGACACTACCGGTGATGGTAACCGGCGAACAGAGGGCGCTACCGGCGCTGGTAACCGGCCAACAGAGGGTGCTATAGGTGATGGTAAGCGGCCAAAAGTTGGGAAAATTTATGTAACCTCACCTGCTTTTCAGTCCAGATCCTTCTCATCAACATGCAGCTTTTCCTCCAGCTCCCACACTGTGTGAGGCAGCGTTCCTCAGTGCTCTGTCCTTGGTCCTCTTCTCTTCAAAATCTACACCCCCCCCTCTTGGTGACTTCATTCTTGGAACATAAGAAATGCAAGACGAGAAAAAGACCGAGGTGCATCGAGTTCACCTTCCACATTCCTGGAGATCACATGCAGATCACTGAAATAGTGTTTGCATAGATTCATTCGGAATTTAACCCCATTTAATCGCAGGCCGTGTGCTCTGGTTTCACCATTCCGGAGAAGTTGAAACAGACTGTTATGATTTACATTATTTTGTGCCTTTAGAAACTTAAAGACAGCAATCATGTCGCCTCTCAATCTTCCCCTTTCCAGCGTGAACATGCCCAAATTACTTTGTTGCTCATGATAATGCAGTCCCTCCATTCCCCCAATAATTTTGGATGGCCTCCTCTGTATCTTCTCAATTTCTCCTATATCCTTTTTGTACTACGACGTCTAGAAATATACACAGTACTCTAAGTGTAGTCTCACCAATGATGTATTGTCTCGTCCTCAATTTCAAGGCCATGCATGGCCTTATCCCCTCCTACCTCTCCGCTGACTACCTACCAACCTGGCCGCTCCCTCCATTCGGCGAGCTCCGGCCTGCTCCATGTCTCCAGCCCGACACCCCAAATCATCGGTGGCAGAGCTTTCAGCCTCTCTGTCGCCATAATCTGGAAATCCATCCCACAGACCCTTCGCCTTGCTTCCTCCCTTGACTCCTTCAAAGCCGGTCTCAAGACTCTTCTCTTCGATTGTAACTTCCGTCACCCTCCCACCTCCTTGCCTTCCCTCACCCGTACCGCACCCCTCCCCCATGCTTGGGTCCCGACCTCTGACTGTCCAGTGCCTTGGAAAGTCCTCCCAACGTGCAAGGCGCGGTATAAACATCATTTTGTTGTTTTTATACAGTGGCAGGATTACCTCACTATTTTGGCCTGTTATTGTGGTAAAACGAAGAAAGATTTGAAGAAAGGAAAGACATGATCTTGGAAATGAAAATGATCCTGGAAGTTTAGATGATGAGATTGATGTGGTGGTGAAATCTTTATTGAATTTGAATGAGTGGTTTACTTCTTGGAATTGTTATTATTTAATGTTCACTCCTCCCAGTGCCAAGCAATACTATCTATTGTGAGTCTGAAAACCAGCAATGAGTGTGTATGGTTTTGTGGCCAAATTAGAAATGCCTTCTGATCACACATTCCACAGTGAAAGATTATCTCTCAGCAGCAGTAGGAAGTTCAAGAAATGCTTATCTTGTGAATAAGATCACAATGATTCACCCACAAGCTGATAGATCATATATGATTCGATATCAACATTTAAGAGAGAAGTAGATAATTATTTGGGGAGGATTATTTGGGCAGGGCTATAGGTAGAGAGCGGGGCAGTGGGATTGAATTGGATAGCTCTTTTCAAAGAGCCAGCACAGACATGATGGCGATGGCATCCTTCTGTGCTGTATAATTCTATGACTCAAGCCTGAGAATTTCTGAGAATATCTTACATGTAAATCTGGAAATTAATCTATGTCAAGATTACTTCTGTATCTAAAATGAATCCAGAATGTTTGAGAATTTCTGTATTCGTCTAAATCAGCATGTCTCTGTGTTTAAACTACCTTGGAGCAAACATGTCCAATGAATCTTGACCAGCCTGTATGGCTCATCAATGAGATCCAGTGTAGATGTGTCAAGTACCATGTGAGCCAAAGGCCAATGGGTAGTATAAATCGTGGAGTCCTGTAGCTCAGTGATTAGAGCACTCGCTTTGCAAGTGAGAGACCTGAGTTCAATTCCAGGCAGGTCAGGGTGAAACCTTGGGCAAGTTTCCTTACTCCACACGCCTAATAATAATCCCTCCAAAACAAAAACAATAACAAAATTGGTCATTTTCAATCTACGACTGTTTGTGGGACATTGCTGTGCGCAATTAGCTGCCGCGTTCGCCCACAAATATACAGTCAATTCACTTTATAGTGTGTTCTGTGAAGCGCTTTGGGACGTCCTCCCGACCTGAAAAGCGCTATATCAAATGCAAGGATTATTATTATTATTATTATTATTGTTCTTTCGATATACCCAACATCTGGTTTGCTTTACTCGCTGTCTCACAGCATTGTTGGGAGAGCTTAACTGTATTGTCAATCAGAACCCAGATCTTTTACATTTTCCATACATATTATTTTCCTTCATTCAATTAATATTCCTGGATTTTTTGTCCCCATATGAATTATTTTATATTTCATCAAATAGACGCTCATTTGGAACATAGAATATAAAAAGAACAGGAGTAGACCAAAAAGCCCTTTGAGCCTGTTCTATCATTTAGTTAGATCATAGCTGATCTGTCGCTGAACTCTTTCTTTCAATTTAAATTTTCCGCTTTCTCCTGATATCCCTTAATAGCCTTAATAAGGCTTACTCAATAACAATAACCTTACTGTTGAAAGTGTGGATGGATCCGATACCTACAGCCTTTTAGGGGGGAGAGAATTCCATATTTCTAGCACCCTTTGAGTGAAAAATGCTTCCTGATTTCACTGTTAAATGGCCTGTTTCTAATTTTATGACTATACCCACTTGTTTTCGATTCCACCACCAGACATTCTCTGTATCCACCCGATGAAATCCCTTTATCATCTTAAATAAATCAATCAAATCACCCCTCAAGCTTCTGAACTCAAGGGAATACAATCCAAGTTTAAGCAGTCTTTCCTCGTAACTTAACCCTTTTAGGCCTGGTAACATTGTGGTGAACCTGTACTGCACCCCCTCCAGGGCCAATTCCTTCAAGATATTCAAGACTGAGTTACATATATTTCTTATTGCAAAAGGAATTAAGGGATATGGGGATAAGGCAGTGTTAGGTTATTAGCTGGAGTTAGATTAGAAGATCAGCCATGATTGAATGGCGGGGCAGGCTCGAAGGGCCGAATGGCCTCCTCCTGCTCCTACATGTTACTTTACGTTAATATACCTTTCCCGAGGTGTAGAGCCCCAAACTGAACGAGGTCTCCAGGTGGGGTGTAACTAACGCTCTATACAGCTGAGGCATTATTTCTTCTCCTTTGTATTCCAGGCGCCTGAGATAAAGCCAACATTCCATTCACCTTTTTGATTACTTTTTACACCTGGGAACTAGTTTTTGGTCATTTGTGGATATGGACACCTAAATCTCTTTGCTCCTCCACAGTTTTTAATTTGTCCCCATTTAGAAAATATTCTGCTTTTTTAGGTCCATAGCGGATGATCTAAGACTTCCGGACATTGAACTCCATCTGCCACAATTTTCTCTGCTCCTTAATCTACTAATTCCTTTGTAACTTCCTACTCTCATCTCCACAACTTACTGAGCCTCCTAGCTTATTGTCGTCTGCCATCGCGGAAACAACATTTTCTTTTCCTTCTTCCAAGTCATTTAAACATTATATGTGTGCATACAACAACATACAAATAACTTTATAGAGCGCCTTTACCATCGTATAGGTGAATAGCTGCATATATAGTGTATATACAGTGAATAGCTGTACATATGGTGAATAGCTCCATATATTGTGTGGATATAAAGCTCCTCTAGTGTATAGGTGAATAGCTGTATATATGGTGTATATATGGTGAATAGCTCTATATATTGTGTGGATATGGTGAATAGCTCTACATATGGTGTATATATGGTGAATAGCCGAGGTCCCATTACAGACCCCTGGGGGACACCACTTGTCACGTCCCGCCCATCAGTGAACGTCAGCTTTATCCCTACGCTCCCTGCCTCCCAACCAATTACTGAGCCACATCAATAGGTTACCTCGAACTCCACGCGCTTCGTTTTTCAATTAATAATCTTTTGTGCGAAACCTTATAAAATACCTTCTGAAAGTCCATATAAACAAAATCCGTAGACACTCTCTCATCCAACATATTGGAGACTACCTGAAAAGATTTGTTCAGATTACTCAGAGATGACCTGCCCTGCACAAACCCACGGTGACTCTCTTTGACTAGCTTATAGCTGTCCAAGTGTTCAAACATTCTGTCCCTGATGATCGGTTAGGGTTTATTTTTCCTACAACTGACGTTAAGCTGACAGATCTTTAGTTTCCTGCTTACTCCCTCGCTCCCTTCTTAAATAAACGGGTGACATTCACAATGTTCCAATCTAAGGGCATAATTCGCGAATCTCGTGATTTTTGGAAAATTATGACGAATGCAACTGCAATTTCCTCTCCTATTTCCTTTAGGATACTGGGTGGAAATTATCAGGTCCTGGAGATTTGTCCATCTTGAATCTCATTGTTTTCTCCATTACCATATTTATTTATCGTAATGTTATTAAGCATTTCACTTTGACTTATGTTTAGGTTGTCCTGTATGGCTGCAATTTTGTCCTCATCCTTTCAACTGTAAATCCAGTAGAGAATTATTTATTTAACAAGCCATTTCATTATTTTCCATTAGAGTCTCACCTAAATCCATCTTTAACGAGCCCACATTAAACTTGACCACTCAAACTCTTTCGCTTAATTATAGTTATGAAAGCTTTTACTATTAGCTTTAATATCCATTGCAAGTTTATTTTCATAGTCTCTTATTGCTCCTCTTATTGCTTTCTTTCTATAACTTTTGTTGCCTTTTGTAGTTCTCCCAGTCCTCTGCATTCCCACTTTTTCCTGCATTTGAGTAAGCCGTTTCTTTTAGTTTGATACAGTCTCTAACCTCTTTTGTGCACCATGGTTGCTCAACTACAGAGTTGAGCTTTTGCATTTTAGGGCTATGTACTTGTCCTGTATTGTATCAAATACTTTTCTTGAATACTTCTCATTGTTTGTTTGCAGGTTTCCCCAATAACATTTCAGCACAGTTTACTGTGGTCAATTTAGTTCTTATCCCATTGAGCTTGATCATGGAATCATAGAATTATAAAGCACAGAAGGAGGCCATTCGGCCCATCGTGCCTGTGTCGGCTCTTTGAAAAGAACTTTTCCAAATTAATCCCACTCCCATACTTTCTCCCCATAGCCCTGATCAACCTCACTGCCCGCTTTCTCTCTCCATACCTCATTGACCTGACTGATATTTTCTTTCCACTGCTGTAATGGGTATTTAATCAATATTGCTACACCTCCTCATTTCCCAATATCCCTGTCTTCTAAAGATATTATAGCCTGGAATATTTAGCTTCGACTCCTGCCCAGCATTTAACAACGGCTAATATATCATAGCCTTCAAGCTGCTTTTGTGCTTGTAACTCACTTATTTTATTTCTTATGCTACGTGAATTTGGAGAAATAACTCTTATTTCGTAACTGCTGCGGCATGCCTATACGCCCTGACGAAGTTCTTCTCACACTTATTGACGTGTTGCACATTGTTGTGATAACTTCCTATTAGCTTGTTTCTTTCTGTAGTATTTGCGACTTTATCATTATATGTATTCTGACCGTTGCTCTTATCCTCACTTTGCTTTATGTTTTGGTTGTTGTTTCCCCCACAGTTCCCCCCCACTCCCACTACCCCCCATCCACCACACACTTTTACTGGTTTCAAGCTTTTTCTTCAGTCCTATTTATCCTTTTCGCTGGAACCTTAGTCGCAGCCCAGTTGAGGTGCAGCCCTTCCCAGCAGCACAGCTCATTCTTTTATCAATACTGGTGCCAATGTCCCATGAAAAGGAACCCCTGCGTTTCACACTACGCTTTCATTTCCCTGATCCGTTGATCTCTACCGATTAGCACGTGGCTTGTGGCAATCCGGAGATTATCCTGCATATTTATCTTAATCCCAGCTCTTGATACACCTTAGCAGAACAACCTTCGTCCTCTTTCCATCTTTATTGGTTCCCGCGTGATTATCGACAACTGATCTTGTCCACTCCCCTTCAACGTTTCTTTCCAGCTGCATTGTAATATCCCTGACCCTGGAACCGGGCAGACAACACCCTCCTGGGCTCTCGATCCAGACAGCAGAGGATACTCTCGATCCCCTTAATTATTGCGTCCCCTCTGACACCAACGTTACTATTCTGCTCCTATCCCGCTTCCCTGCCTTCCGCTCTATGGTGCTTTGATTTGCATTCAGGCCTCCTTCCCCACAGACTTCTTCCTCACTAAATGTAGTAATGATCTCCATTGCTCTAACTGACCTTCACATGTACCTTATTTTTGTCAGATGGCGATAAAACTACAAACAGTGGGATTCTGAAAAGTTACAGCAACACTGAGCTTCACCTGGTGACCTGGTTCTACAGGCAGAGGCTGGAGGTGGCGATGGACGACCTGTTGGAGGACTTGACATCGGCGCTGGAGAAATTACTGAAACTCAGAGAGTTCGTGGTAGGTTGAGCAACATTAAAATTAACTTGTCTTCTTGGTGAAAGTTCACAGCTCGGTCTCAAGTTACATTGATCGAAGGAAATTTATTTCAACTCTACAGTCAAGTGTCCTCAATAATCATTTTACCAGACCCGGAGCTAGAATGTGACACAAAAACAATTTGTCATTTTACATTTGCCTACATTTGCTGAAAATATGCACAATTAGCACATGAAACTTAAACATTTTATAATCGTTTCTGTGAAGTGCA
This sequence comes from Callorhinchus milii, assembly GCF_018977255.1. Classification (NCBI taxonomy): domain Eukaryota; kingdom Metazoa; phylum Chordata; class Chondrichthyes; order Chimaeriformes; family Callorhinchidae; genus Callorhinchus; species Callorhinchus milii. The sequence continues at coordinate 50,850 of NW_024704802.1, forward strand.
TTGCAGTGTTTCAATTATGTGATTAACTGTAATATCAAATAGGAGGATTATTATTTGTATAACTAAGCTATCCAATTAATGAAGGAACAGCGCTAATATGTAAGAGATTCAGCTGGAGACGACTAATACGATTGTGTGATAATCCAACGATTACTAAGTATATCACAAAAGCTCCAACCTAGACAATAGATACATTAAATCCATATTACCCCGTCTAACTGCGAAGGAGAAGCGTCAACTCCCACTTCTACTCAACGATTTCATGCTTACATCTTTTTATAATAGTTTCTAACTGCACCTCCCCTTGCCAATGAGCAAGCCATCACACTGTGCAAGCTGCAAGTGACCCTCAGCGGCCTCCTTTCCCTTCAGAAAAGAACGATGGGGAGAAAGACAGATGGGCAACATTTTCTTTTCCATCCTTCTCCGACATTCGTGTTTCTCAGCCTTGAGATAGGCAGGTGTCTGAAGCTGTAGCCTTTTCTTTCTGTGTCCATTGTTCTTACATCTGTGCTTAAGGGTATGATTGCTCATTATCTGAGAGGAGTGAACATCTTCCCAAGAAAATAAGAATCGAATGAGAATGCTGACCTGAACCAGCAAAGATAACCGCTGCTAAGCTAATCCTTAAATCAAACCCACCGTATAAAGCATTGAGTAAGTGACGTGCATATAGAGGTTAACTAAAAGGGCTATGAAACATTAACACCAGATTTGTACCTTGCAAATATAATAATGGTTACATTTGTTATTGTACCTTCAAATGCCCTTCACAATATACTATGAGTTGCAGTGGCTGTGTGTTCTGTAGATAAACATAGAAGGTAGTTTGTGTATAGCAATGCCCACAAACAACCATGGTGTGATTAACCAATTGTATTAGAGGAACTGTTGGCTTCCTTACCAGAGGAAACACCGCGTTCTTGTTAAATTGTGCCATGGGAGGAGTTTTACAGGATACTGCAGCCAACTTGATGATCTCAAGGTCCAAATCCAATGTTGTGCAGCAGGGTAACTGAACACCAGCTACTTAATTCAGGTCCTTCTGTGAGGAGCGTTGATAATTAAAGGCAGAAACTCGCCAGATAGCACAGCTGATGAGGACATTCTGAGCCTTGGGGCGACAGCTGCTGGAAGGTGTTACCTGGAGTCCGAATTTGTGAACATATGTTCATACATTCAGTGCTTAGAATCCTGTATTACCTCAGAGACAAAGGAACTGCTCCTTAAACTGCACACCTACAATTGGTGGAACCATCTATCAATGGGAAGGGATGTGTGTCGGAGCTGCGGACAGGAAGAAGGTGGCAATATTCTCACGATTTCATGCTGCTGTGTGTTGCCCGCCGGAAAGCACTCAGGAAGATCCTGGTATCCACCATCAACTTAGTGAGGATCGAACCCGCAGCTGTGGAATGTTGAATGACCAGCTGGTGACTATCCCGCTGCTTAGGAGGGTGGGAGGTAAATGCGGTGTCTTTGGAGCTGGCTTGGTCCCAAGTTGACGTGTTTGGGAACGGAATGTGCGAATCTCCTCCACCGTCTGTGACAGTCTTTATTCCGGTTCCTGAGTCAGGGGGTTCAGGTGTATTTCTGGGCATTCACTGCTGATTACAGCACAGCCTGATTTATCCACAGAACCTGGAAGGCAGATAAGTTAATGGGGTAGGGAAACTCCCTCTCAGCTCCTGCTATCATTGCAGCCAAAGCCCTAACTAACGGATCGGGTGATCTAAGCTGGACAAGCAGCGAGAAAATTTGACAGATAATGCTATCAATGAAAATCTGTGTGGTTTTAGACTCCAGCAGTTACCCCAATTGTGCTCACTCTGGGCTCTCCCCAGCCTTGAAACTTGCCAACCTGTGTCTAATGCTTTCCAGAATTAGGTAAACAGGATGCTTTCCTCCAGGGAGGGAGAGAGAGAGAGCATATTCCATTCCAACAATCTACTCTGTGGTTTCGATGTGTAGGTGGGAAGCATAGATTTTTCAGCTTGGTCTGGAGATTCCTAAGCAATGGGGAAGGGTTTACACATGTGTCAGACACTCGGTTAAACCCCCCAAATATGTCACGTTCACCTAAACAGTTGAACGTGGCCTCGGTGTACCGTTTATTCTGGAGGACACCTTCCAGAGTTTGCAGCACATCCTCAGCCTTGCACTGGAGCGACAATCTACATTGTGAGTTCAATGACCAGACATGATTCTTGAACGCACAAGTTTCAGATTCAGAGGCAAGAATCCTACTAAATAAGCCCGGCTGATATACAGCAGAAGAATGACAAATTGGGCAGATTGAGAGAGTCCTGACTCGAAAACCAGACAACTGAATAAAGCCGTTCACATCATAGCAGCGTGAGTGTAGTTTAACACTTTTGTTTCTGTTTTCCTAGCACATCAGGCAGCTGGTAAACAAGAATCAGAGACAGGAAGCATCGAGATATCTTCTGGATTTAGTGACTGGAGCACCAAGCCAGCTGCAGAGAGAGATGTGGGAAGCTTTTGTGAAAATGGAGGACAATAAACCACAGCTGAAGGGAATCGTAAGAGAGATCCAGGAAAAGGGTAAGACACCATAAATGGCGGAAGTTATTTTTACGAATGGGGCTGGTGTGGGTGTAGGATTTTGACACATTTTGATACAAGCTGCTAGAAACGCAGTACTTTCAGACTAGTAGCTTTGGTTTGCGGGGAGATGGGGTTGTTCTACCAGAGTATAAGTCGTATGAGGTCAATCCGATCTGAGCAAATGTCTGGTTTAGAGCCTGGCACTAACAATTATCGGTAGCATGAAATTGGCAATAAAGTATAGGAGTGGGTCAGACAAGGCACCATTGAGACTGACACTGTGACCAACGTTAGTAAGGAGATGGTAGCAAGCCGTTGAGAGATACCAGTCAAGGAATCAACCATCGGTTGCCTTGATAAGAACATAAGAATTGCTACACAAAGAAAGACGGAGTGTCCATCAGGTTCACCTTCCACCTTCCTGGTGGTAACATGCACATATATTCCAAACTTGCGTATTTCCTTGAAAGAAAACTATCTCATCTGTGTTTGAAAGCATCAACATTTCCTGCTTCAACCATCTCCCCAAGGAACCTGTTCCACTAATTCACTACTGGCTCACTGAAATACTGTTTTACACACAATGACAGTTGACATTCATGCAGCGAATTCAATTGGATGGATGACGATAAGTACAGTCAAAGAGGAAGACTTTCATTCAGGACTTGAAAGAGCAGAGATTGGGGGCTTGGAGGGATATGAAGGACGTGGAGGGATGGAAAGATTGAGAATATCGGAATCTTGAAATCCACTGGTGGATGGGGAGTCAGTGGAGTCAATAATGGAGGACATAGGCTCAGAGGCTGGTGTTGGAGAGAGTGGGGGCTGCACAGTTGGGAACAGTCCACAGCTTGTGCAGTGAAGAGAGTTTTGGGGGATCAGGGGGCAAGGTGTGGGTGTAAATGGGCCGTAACGTGCTGATGGCACGAATGAATGCCTCAGGACCAGTGGGTCATGTTAGAGATGGGCAAAATTGCTGATGTGAGGCAAAGCCAAGCGAGGGACAACAACAACATACATTTGTATAGCGCCAACTCACGCAGGTTAGCTTCCCAGAGGGCTTAGCAGTGGCAGAGCACCGCACTGAGCCGGGGGTGACCACCGGCGCTGTCGAAAAATAAGGTCTTTAGGCACGAGCTGGAGGTAAGGAAGGAGGGGGCGAGGCGTAGGGATAGAGGAAGAAACCTCCAGAACTTCAGGTTTTAGTGGCTGAAAGCACGGCCACCAATGGTTGAACAGAGGCAACGGGGGCAATTAGGAGGCCAGAGCCAGTCGAGGGGAGGCAGCGGGTTGGGGAGTAAGCAGATTAATCCAGACTCACACTCTTTGCATAATGTGGAGTTTGCTTCCTGCAAGTACACTCAGCAGGAGCTGCTGACGGGAGCCCATCGAGGAGAGCTGCGTCTTGATGACATTTAACTGGAGAACGTGAGAGCTGAATCGGATCTTGATATCTGATGGCAGTTGGTCAAATCATGGTACTGCAGTCCAGTGTAGAGGCTAAAGCGATAGAGTTAGGTGGCATCCCCCGACACATGGAAGTGGAAAGTCTTCCATACTGACATTAATAGCACTCCAAGTTAAAGGCTTATCTCCTGTCAGGCTCGTTTCACTACTAACGTATATTAAACATCTTCAGGTAACAGGCTTCCCACTGAGATATTTCGTTGCTGGTGTGAAGAGAAGTTGGCTGAAGAACTTACACGTAAGTGAACTGGAGGATAAAGTCCTTTAGAGCAACAATATTAAATTGATATTAAATATGAAAATATTTTGTTTTTAATAAAACATGTTTCTCCAAGGATGAAAGTCCAAAAGCTGTAACCAAGACAATTTGGAAACTAAGTAGGGAGGAGAGGGAGGGAACTTGACGAACTTGACCCAAGCACTGCTGTGAAATGGTGGAAACATTACCCAAGAAAGCAGGAATTATTGGGAGAATTCCAAAGGGCGACACTCGCATGTGAAAGACGGTGGAAGGAGGGAACATAGAACCAGTGGGAAGACGAGGGGTGGGCATGAGCAGCAGAATAGAGCTGGTGCATGTGGCAGAGCTCGGCAGAGCTGAGAACATGAAGCTATTTGAAAGTCAGACCATGGATCTGGAAATCCATCAACTGGGGAACTGGAGTAAGTGGATCCGCAGGAGGATGGGAAACAATTCAGGCCATCGTGATACACTGTAAACATTTCAAACGAAGGCAACTGCATTTAATTTATTTTAATTCTGTGAGACATATCGGCTTTGATATGCTTAAAATGGCTTTGAGAAGGCTCTGGTCTGAAATGCTGTACTCTGTGAAATGCACTATGCAAATGTAATCTTGTTGTTGTTTAAATTGAAGAAAGCTATTCTACAATTTAACATAGTAAATACTCTATGTGTAAATGACAAAGAAAGAAGTAGACGGTCCAGAGGTGACCGTTGATGGGTATATAGACTGGAGCGAATTGTGTATAATATAAACACTGTGAAGTGTTGGGTGGATAATACGTTTCAGTATTGTACATTCTCATGGAGAAGCCAGCGGACCTGGGTTTGATTCACAGTCGGGGTGAAACGTTGGGCAAGTTTCCTTAGTCCACATGCGTCTGTTTACCCAGAAATAAGTGAAATCACTTGGCAGTCAATTGGCGGATTGCTTTCCGGGGTTAATAGTCCCTTCAAAAACAGATAATAATAATTTGGTAACTCAATCCACAGCCATTTCTAGGAAACTACTGTGAAGAATTTACTGCCGTGTTTTGCGCATAAAATGTATGTGTGTGTGTATGTATGTAAGAGTGTGCATGCATGTATCAAAAGGAAGGTGTGCACGTGTTTCACTGGGTTATGGTAATAAATATGCGGCGATGCTGATGGGATCTGATGTTCAATTTTAAGATGTTCAGAAACAGCACAAAGAAACCCTCCGTTCCCAGAATGAGAAGCTGTCAGTAAACACCCTGCGAGGACGGGAGAAAACCAAGACATTTCTGCTGTCTGAACGTTACACAGAATTAATAGTCACTTCATCTCTCCGTGAGCGGAGGCTGGTGGAGCATGAATTGGTGGCGAGAGGCAGAGAACATGAGGAGTGGCAAGAGAAGAATGTCAGGAAGGAGCTGAAGAAAATACAACCGGAGGAGCTGTTCGGAACTCCTTTAGGGACAACCATCCTGAGTGGAATAGCAGGGATTGGGAAAACCACCATGGTGCAGAACATTCTGTATCGCTGGGCCACAGGGAAGATCTATCCCCAGATCCACTTTGTCTTTCATTTCAAATTCCGTGACCTGAACGTGATAAAAGGGGAAACCAGCCTGAAAACCATGGTCCTGGAATCATATCCTTATCTTCAGGATGTTCTGGACAAGATCTGGGAGAAGCCGGAACATTTGCTGTTTGTGTTTGATGGTTTGGACGAGTTCAAGGACAGGATTGAGTTCACAGACAGTGACAGAAACCCAGTCCCTCGGGTCAGCTGCCCGGGGCTGAAAGCCTCTGTCCCGTGGCTGACATTGTGCGCTCTCTGGTACATCAGGAAGTACTGAAAGGCTGTTCAGTGCTGATCACAAGCCGCCCAACTGCACTGGAGTCTTTGGATCACATCCCCACCAACTGCTGGGCTGAAATCCTGGGATTCTTCGCTGAGGGAAGGGAAGATTACATCAGACGCTTCTTTCCAGATGAGAAGATTGCAGCTGAAGTGCTGAGATATGTGAAGGAGAATGACATCCTGTACACCATGTGCTTCAACCCTTCCTACTGTTGGATCCTCTGCTGCACATTGGAGCCAATCTTCAAACATCCAGAAGACAAACAGCCTCCCCCCAAAACCATCACACAGCTGTACTCCAGTTACATTTACAACATCCTGAAGAACCATCCCCGAGAGAGTGAGAGCCCTCGGGAGGTGATGCTGAGAGCCGGGGAGATGGCCTATGAGGGGGTCTGTAACAGGACCATTGTGTTCGATGATGACCATTTCTCTCACCATCAGCTTGAACCCTCAACCTTCATCTCAGGGTTTATGATGGAGATTCTGGAGAAGGATGATGGTGGGAGACAAGTTGTGTACACATTCCCTCATCTCATCATCCAGGAGTTTGTGGCTGCTCTCGCTCAGTACCTGACTCCCGTCCGCAGGAACCTGGTTGAACTGCTGGACCAGGTTCACAAGAAGAACGACTGGCGCTTTGAGATCTTCCTGCGGTTTGTTGTGGGTCTCTCCTGGCCACACACAGCCCGGCAGCTGGAGGAGATCCTGGGGCCGTTAACTAACGCGTCAGTCTGTGAAGCCATCTCCTGGCTGAAGGTGAATATTGAGGCGGCGATTAAACAGTCAGGGAGAAAAGGTGGTAAACGGAAGCTGCTGAACATGATGTACTATCTGTTTGAGTCTCAGAACAACACTCTGGCCCAGGTCACACTCGGAGCTGTGGGGACACTGGACTTTAGTGGGTTCACATTGAACCCTCTGGACTGTGCTGTGCTGTCTCATGTGTTACAGCTCTGTGACACCATAGAAAACCTCAATCTCAACAGCTGTAACATCGGAGCTGAAGGGATCCAGCGTCTGGTGCCCGCACTGCACAAGTGCCGACAGCTCAGGTTTGTCGTTATTGATGGTTTCAGTCAGAAACCTGGAGAATATCAGCCAGTGAGTGAGGTGTGTGAGTGCTCGGGGAATATACTGATATACAGACAGTCTGTCTCACTGGGGGAGAATTCCCAACACAATTTGGCTATAAATGATCCTCAATATTAAAGCCCCGACTCGTGAGCACAGGCCGAGACCTTACTGAGAATGTTGAGAGCCATCAGCTGTGACCTGAATCATCTCTGTGACTCCTCCTGTCCCAGTCATTCAATCCCTGTCCACTCTGCTCCCCCCAGTCTGTACTGACTCTATAAACAACACAACAGCTGGTCTCAGCCCCTCACAGCCTCCACTCCATTTACACCCTGATGAAACAACATTTAATTATGGCTTATATTATAACAAAATTCTGCAGCCTATATCTGACTGCACTGCGACATTGGCTGCCTCACAGCTCAGCTCTACAGCTACAGTGGAATCGTTGCTGTTGCAGATTATCTGTGTAAATCCTCACAGCTTATTCGTGCAATTGATATAATTGAGTTCAGAGTTTATATTCTCTCTATAAATCAACAACAACTTATATTAATATAGAGTCCATCACGTGGGTCAGCGTGTCAGTTTGTTTAACTGCTCCAATCCTCAGAGCTCAGCACTGCAGATGTTATAATTCAGACCAGGGTGGGTATCTCTGTATTGTGGTGACAGCTGCTGGAAGGCTTTACCTGGAGCTGAGATAGTGACAACATGTTCGTTTATCCTGGGCTTGGAATCCATCTTGACTGATTTATAGAGAGAAAAGAAGCTGCTGCTTAATTTCCGTACCAACAATCGGTGCCCCCATGGCTCAAGTAGAGAAAGTAGGGAAGGAAGTGAGTGGGAGGAAGTGGAAGGATGGAGAGGAAGGAGGGAGGGAGAGGATGGAGAGTTTGAGAGTAAGGATATAGTGGAAGGAAAGAGAGGAAGAAGTGTGTGAGAGAAAGTATGGAGAAAAAGGGAGGAAAGTGGGAAAGAGAGCGGAGGAAGTGAGGGAGGGAATGAAAGCGGAAGGGTGAGGGGATGGTGAAGTTGGGATGATGGAAATGGTTGCGGAGCGGGAATAGTTCCCGCCCCCCCACCCCATGGTGCTGGAGATTCCTCCCTATTCCTGAGACGTTTAACGCACTCAGTTCAATGATTCCATCTGTATTTGCAACTGGCTTTAGCTCATGTATGGAAAAAATGTGGAAAACATCATGTTCTGGTGTACTTTTCCGTTGGTAACTTTACAGTCAAAACCTCTGCAAAAACCTCACCCAGAATAAAGTCTACACAGCTTTAGCCCTGAGTTAGCCTGTGTCTGCTCACACACTGCAGTCTGAGCCCTGTAGCTCAGTGGTTAGAGCCCTCGCCTCGCTAGCGAGAGGGCCTGGGGGTGATTCCTGACAGGGCAAAACCTTACGGATGTATCCTTACTCCACTCGTGTCTGAGAGAGAGACTGAGAGAGAAAATATTTTAATGTGTATTGACTGTGTATTTTGTTGGAGTAACGGAGAGAGCCTGAGAGCGATAGAGAGATAACGAGAGAGAGAGAACGGGAGAAACTGCGGGAGAGATAGAGAAAGAGATTCTGAGAGAGACTGAGAGAGAATGTGATAGACAGAGAGAGAGAGAGAGAGAGAGAGAGAGAGAGACTGAGCGAGAGCCTCAGAGAGCCCGAGAGAAAGAGATAGCGAGGGAAAGTCTTGCTGTGTGTGTGTGATTGTGTGTGAGAGAGAGAGAGAGACTGAGAGAGAGACTGAGAGAGAGGGAGAGAAAGAGACTTTTTGCTAGATAATATATGATATATTGACTTTGTGACTTTGCGTTTCGTGGGAGACAGAGAGATTGAAAGAGAGAGAGAAAGAGAGACTGAGGTAGGTAGAGGGACTGTGAGGGAGACAGAGACTGAGAAACACTCAGAGAAAATATACTCTATGGTGTAGTGACTGTGTTTTTAAAGCGAGAGAGAGACTGAGAGAGACTGACAGATACGGAGACATACAGAGAGAGGGACGGTCAGAAACAGAAAGAGAAGCAGAGAGAGATTTTCAGAGAAAATAAATTATGAAGTGTAGTAACTGCTTCGTGGGAGATGCGGAGAGAGACCATGAGAGATAGAGAGAAAATGGGAGAGAGAGACGAGGAGAGAGACTGACTGCGTGAGAGACAGACAGGCAGACAGTTAAAAAGAGCCAGAGAGAGAGAGCCAGAGAGGTATACTGATAGAAAGAGAGACTGAGAGAGGCTCGGAGTGGAACTATATTTTAAAGTGTACTTACGTTGTGATTTGTGTGAGAGGTAGAGAGAGTGAAGAGAGAGACACTGATATATATATAGAGAGAGAGAGCGAGAGAATGGGACTGATAGAGAGGCTTAGACAGAAAGTGAGGGACACAGATTGAGCGATAGACTGAGAGAAAGGCTGATAGAGACTGAGAGAGAGAGAGAGAGAGAGAGTGACTGACTGAGCGACAGTTTGGGAGAAAGAAAGAATGAGAGAGATAGAGAGAGGCTGAGAGAGAGAGAGAGATTGAGAGAGCGCGATTGCAGTACAGAGAGAGAGTGATTGAGAGAGACAAGGTGGGAGACTCGGTGAGTGAAGAGTGTGTGAGAGAATATATTACCAAATATGCTGACTGCAGAATATGAGTGAGAGACTGAGAGAGAGACTGTGAGAGAGACAGAGAAAGACAGAGAGAGAGAGAGAGGTTCAGAGACAGAGACGGAAGCTGCGATTGAGATTGAAAGAGAGAGAGAGAGACGAAGAGCAAGAGAGAGATTGTGAGGGACAGAAACAGTTTTCGTGAGTGCACATGTGCGGGTGTGTCTGTCCCTGATCATACGGTGTATGTTTGTTTTGAATGCGTGTGTACATGCGTGTCTGTTTGTGGGTTGTATGTGTGTATGTGTGTGTGTGTGTGTGTGTGTGCACTCCTGCAACCTGTCCTTCTCAGCTATGCATGATGTTGGGACTTCCTCCCTAATCCTGAGACGTTTAATTCTCTCGGGTCAATGATTGCATTCATATTCCCAAACAGCTTTAGCTCTCGGACGGATTCTTTTAGTGGAGAAATCATGTCCTGATGTACTGTTTTCTTGGTATCTTTGCAGCCAAAACGTCTGTGCGAGAGGGCCTAGGGTGATTCCTGGCAGAGCAAAACCTTACGGATGTTTCCGTGCTCAACTCGTGTTTATTTGCCTCACAGTCAGCCACAATCCGGTTGTTATAGAATTTGCAGATCGAGTCCATAATCCTTGAGAATATGAGATATAGGAGGCCTGAGAGAGAACGACGGAAAGATACAGAGATAGAAAGAGAGACTGAGAGAGAAGAGAATCTGAGTGAGAGAAAGACATAGTGATAGACAGATAGAGAGAACGAGACTGAGAGATTAGGGGAGAAGAAATATAACGTGTGAGAGGGTTTTTTGTGAGAGGGTTTAAGCGACAGAAAGAGAAAGAGAGAATGAGAGAGAGATAGTGAAGAGAGAGTGAGTGAGACAAAGATAGAGTGAGAGACGAAGACAGAGTTAGGGTGAAACGTTGAGAGTGAGACTGAGAGAGAGGCTGAGTTAGGGAGAGAAAGAGGGAGTGAAAGAGAATCAGAGAGAGACTGAGAGAAAGAAAGTAAGAGAGAGATTGAGAGAGAGACAGACTGAGAGAAAGACAGGCAGAGTGAGAGAGAATAGGGTGGATAAATTATAACATTTCGTGACTGTATATTTTGTGGGAGACTTAGAGATAGAGACTGAGAGGGTAAGAGAGACAAACAGAGACACAGAGAGAGACTGAGACAAAAATATATTATAACGAATAGTGACTGTCTTGTGGGAGAGCCAGAGCAAGTGACTGAGACAGAGAGGAGAGAGAGAGAGAGAGAGAGAGAGCGACTGATAGAGAAACTGACAGAGAGAGCGCGAGAGTCAGAGATAAAGACAGAGACAAATCGAATGACTGAATGAGGGAAAGAATAGAGCGCGAGAGACAGAAAGTGAATGAGAGAAAGAAAAACGTAGAGAAAGAGGGACTGTGAGAGATATTATAAAGTGTAGTGACACTGTGTTTTGTGGGTGACAGAGACTGTTACTGCGAGAGAGAGAAAGAGACAGAGAGAGAGAGAGAGAAATGGAGAGATTCAGTGGGAGAGACTGACAAAGAGAGAAAGAGAGAGCGAGGAAGAGGGGCCAAAAGAAAGGAGGAGGGAGAAGAGAGTCACTAGAGAGAGACGAAGAGACGAGGAGCGAGAGAGAGACACTGAAAGACAGAGAGAGACGGAGAGAGAGACTAAGAGAGCGAGTGACTGAGAGAGAGACTGTGAGAGTGTGAGAGACTGGAAAAGGGAGAGTGAGATAGACAAACTGAGTGAGTGAGTGAAGTAGAGAGAGAGTGTGTGGCTGTGAGAGTGGGAGAGAATCAGACAGAGAGAGAATGAGAGAGAAAGTGACTCAGAGACACAGAGTGAGAGAGACTGTGAGAGAGAGATAGAAAGAGATACTTAGAGACCTCGATAGAGAAAAATAGTCTGAAAGACAGAGATAGGGATAGAGTGAGACAGAGTCAGAGATACAGAGAGAGAGAGAGAGAGAGAGAGAGAGAGACTTGGAAAGAGAGAGAGACTGAAAGACAGAGATAGAGTGAGAGAGAATCTGAGAGACAAATAGAGAGAGAGACTTAGAAAGAGAGAGAGACTAAGCGATAGAGGCTGAGAGACTGAGAGAGAGAGAGAGAGAGAGAGAGAGAGATACTGAGGCAGAGGCAGAGAGAGAGACGATGAAAGAGAGAGAGAGAGAGAGAGACAGAGAAAGAGACTTAAGGGCGAGAATGAGAGAGAGAGAGAGAGAGAGAGAGAGGAGAGAGACTGAGAGGGAGTGAGTGAGAGAGAGACTGCGAGAGAGTGGGAGGGAGAGACATAGACATAGAGAGCGACTGAGAGAGATATTGAGGGAGAGAAAGAGAGAGAGACTGAAAGAGTGAGTGAGACAGAAACAGAGAGAGAATATATAGTGTAGTGACTGTATGTTTTGTAGGAGAGACAGAGACAGTGACTGAAAGAGATTGACTGACAGAGAGAGAAAGCGTGAGAGAGAGAGAGAGATTGAGAGAGGGACAGAAAGAAACACTGATAGACACATATATAATATATATATAGAGAGAGGGAGAGAGACTGAGAGAGAGCGAAAGAAATTAAGAGAAAATATATTTTAAAGGGTAGCGAATGTGTGTGTTGTGGGGGAAACAGATATAGAGTGACTGAGAGAGAGAGATTTGCAGAAACTGCAGGAAAAACAATGAAAGAGACTCAGAGAGAGAGAGACTGAGAGAGAAAGTGACTCAGAGACAGAGTGAGAGAGAGACTGAAGGACAGAGATAGAGACTGAGACAGTGAGAAAGAGAGAGAGAGAGAGAGACTGAGCAAGAGAGGAAACGATGATGTGTGTGAGAGAGAGAGACAGACTGAGAGAAACAGAGAGACTGTGTGAGAGAGTATGCTATAACGTGTAGTAACTGCGTTTTGTGGGAGAGGCAGAGAAAGAAATATATATATAGAGAGAGACTGAGACAAAGTGAAAGTCATAGAAGAAGACACAGAGAGCGAGAGAGAGAGAGAGAGAGAGTGAAAGACGGTGAAAGAGAATATATTGTCAAACGTAGTTATTGGTTTGAGGGAGAGACAGAGAGAATCACAGAGAGAGAGAGACAGACTGTGATGTGTGGGCACATGTGTTTGTGTGTGTCTGACCCTGGTCCCAGCGCCTTGGGACTTGCTCCCCACGTGAAGGGCTCCTGTATATACATGTCAATGTGTATTGTGTTGTTAAACCGTATTCCCTGTGTTTGTATCTCTGTGTCCAGGCTGAGGGGCAATAATCTGGGAGATTGTGGAGTGAAGCGACTGTGTGAGGCTCTGAGGAACCCGGAGTGTAAAATAAAGAGACTGTGGTAAGTAACGCACTGTGTCTCCAGAGTGTGAATGACTCCAATATCTGAATGTGTTTATTGTGACTGTTTGATCAGTGCGGCTGAATATTGTGACAGGAATTTGTGTGAGAGTGTGAGGCCACAAGCCATATTTTACATCAAACTCTCAACGTGTGTTAATGTATCTGTGTGTCTGCATGTCTGTGTATGTGTGTCTCTGTCTGCGAGTCTGTGAGTGTGTGTGTCTGCGTGTGTGTCGGTGTCTGTGTGCGTATCTATGTTTGCGGTTGAATGTGTGTGTGTGTGTCTGTTGTCAGAAACGTTTGCAACTATTTACAACGACTTTACAATGATCCTATTCCAGTTTACCAATTGGTTGGGTTCAGTCACTATATTCAGGTCAAAACAGCAGGTAATAGACAAATAAAGGAAACAATAAAATAATACACAAGACACAAAGCGGTACCGAGCGGATTCTGTCACAGTTCGTGTCTCGCACTGCTCCGCTACCATTCCCGAGAGATATCTAACACACATTTGTTTAAAGACACCTTAATAACTGCAGCCAAAGCTGTCTTTTTTTTTAAGAAAAAGCAACTCCTTATTTTGTTATATCCATAATATATTTCAATTCCCCCTTTAACCACATTTTATTCTCTCCTGATCAGTACGTTTGTCCAGTATGTAAGTGTGAACAGACTTTCTGTGTCCTTGTACGTCCTGACCTTATCTTCCCATTGTTTTGGGTTCTGCCTTCAGTCACTGAGCTTTGCAGCCTTTGCACTTCTATTTTATATTCTTAAACCATACTTTAACATTAACCCATGACAACACTGTGTGTATATCTCTGTGTGTGTGTGTGTGTATCAGTACATGCGATTGTGCCTGTGTGTGTGTCTTGTGTGTGTCTGGTTGCGTATCTGTGTGTGTGTGTGCGTGTTTCTGTGTACGTGTGTCCATAGGTGTTTTTGTAAGTCAGTTTGTTTGTGTTTTTGAGTGAGCTTCTGTTTTTCTTGTGTATGTGCGATTGTGTGTGTATTTGTTTCTGTGTGTGTGTTTGTGCGCGTCTGTTTGTTTGTGTGAATGTTTGTGTATATGTTTATTTTGTGTTTGTGTGTGCATTTGTGAGTGTTTGTGTGCGTGTCAGAGCCTTGGGACGTCCTCCCGACGTGAAAGGCGCTATACAAATATTGTTGTTGTTGTGTGTGTTTGTGTATGTTCCTGTGAGTGTGTGCGATTGTGTTTGTGTTTATGTGTGTGTTCCCAACTCTTCCCTTCACAAACTGCAGATCATCCAAACTCTGCAGCTCCTGTACTCACACACACCAGGCTCCCCAACCCCATCACTCGCACCCTCGCCCGTCCCCATCACTCCCACCGTCGCCCGACCCCATCACTCCCACCCTCCCGATCCCATCACTCCCACCCTCGCCCGACCCCATCATTCCCACCTTCGCCCGACTCCATCACTCCCACCCTCGCCCGAACCCATCACTCCCACCCTCGCCCGACCCCATCACTCCCACCCTCGACCGACCCCATCACTCCCCCCCTCGCCCGACCCCATCACTCTCACCCTCGCCCGACGACATCACTCCCACCCTCGCCCAACCCCATCACTCCAACGCTGGCCCAAGTCTCTCCATCGTCCAGAAGATCGAGTTCAAGATCCTCGTCCTCACCTTTAAGGCCATCCATGGCCTCGCCCCCTCCTCCCTCTCTGACCCGCTGACTCACTACCAACCTGCCCGCTCCCTCCGTCCAGCGGGCTCCGAGCTGCCCCATGTCTCCCAACCGACCCGCCCTCCCATCTTTGGCCGGGATTTCAGCCTCTCTACCCCCACACTCTGGAACTCCATCCCATGGATCCTTCCCTTCCTCCCTTGCCTCCCTCAAGGCCTGTCTGAAGACACTTCTCTTCTACCGTTCCTTTGATCTCCCTCCCACTTATATGCCTTCCCCCACCCCTTCCCCACCTCTCCCACATACTGGGGCCCCGACCCCCGACTGTTCAGCGCTTTGGGAAGTCCTCCGGTCGTGAAAGGCGCTCTGTAATTGTCATTTTTTGATGCTGTTGTGTATTTGTGTTTGTGTGCGTGTAAGTGTGTATGTGTGTTTTTGGGTGTGTCTGTGTGAGTGCGCTCGCGTGTGTGTTTGTGTGTGATTGTATGTTTTTCTTTGTGTGCGCATTTGTGTGTTTGATTATGTGTATGTGTATACGTGTATTTGTGTGTGTATTTTTGTCTGTTTTTTATGTTTGTGTGCTTGCGTGTGGGTGGTTGCGCGTGTGTGATTTTGTGTGTGTGAGTTTGTGAGTGTTTCTATGAGTGTTTGTGTGGGTTTCTGTTTGTGTTTGTGTGTGTCTGTATATTTGTTTGTGTTTGTGTGTTTGTTTGTGAATGTCTGTGTATGTGTATTTATGTGTCTGTGTTTTTATTTGATGTTGTGCTTCTGTTTGTGTTTGTATGATTTTGAGTGTGTCTTTACGTGTGTTTCCATGCGTGTGTGATTGTGTGTGTTATGTTTGTTTGAGTGTGTATGTGTGTGCGTGTTTGTGAGTTTGTTTTTGTTTATATTTGTGTGTTTGTGAGTGTATATTTGTGCGATTGTTTGTGTGTATGTTTATGCATGTTTGTGCATGTGTGTGAATTTGTGCTTGTGTGCTTTTTTCTGTGTATGTTAGTTTATGTGTGTGTGTTTTTGTGAGTGTTTGTGTGTTTGCTTCTGTGTGTGTGCGATTGTGTGCGTTTGTGTATTGTTGTGTTTGTTTGTATGTGTATTTGTGGGTAGGTTTGTGTGTCTGTGATTGGTGTGGGTGTGTGTTTGTGCGTGTAATTTTTTGTGTGTATTTGTGTGAGTATTTGTGTGCATGTGTGTGTCTTTGTGTGTGCGTTTCTGTGTGTATATGTGTTTGTGTGAGTCTGTTTGTTTGTCTGTGTTTCTGTCTCTGTGTGGGTGCATTTTTTCTGTGGGTCATGCGCTTGTGTGTGTATGTGTATTTATGTGTGCGTGTTTGTGTGTGATTTTGTTCCTTTTTTTTGTGTGTGCTTGTGTGAGATTTTGCGCGTGTGTGGTTGCGTGAGTGTGTCTGTGTGAGTATATTTGACTCTGGGTCATGTGTTTGTTTGTGTGTGTATGTGTATTTATGTGTGCGTGTTTCTGTGTTTCTGTGTGTGTCTATCTGCGAAAGTCTATGTGTGTTTGTGTGCATGTCTGTGAGTGTGTGTATTTGGTTGTGGTACATGTGTTTGTGTGCATGTATGTGCATTTATGTGTGTGTTTGTGTGTGATTTTGTTTATGTTTGTATGTGTGCGTGTGTGTATGCGTATGTGCGATATAGTGTGCATGAGTTTGTGAGTATTTGTGCGTGTTTGTGGGTTTCTGGGTTTAGTATGTATATTTGCATGTTTGTTTGTTTGTGTATCTGTCTATGTGCATTCATGTATGCGTGTTTGTATGTGATTCTGTGTGTCTGTGTATTTGTTTCTGTTTTTATGTGTGTTTGTATGTTTGTGTTTGTGTGTGGTGTTTGTTTGTGTGTACATGTGCGTGCGTGTTTGTGAGTTTGTTTTTGTGTGTGCTTGTTTGCGTGTGTGTTTCTGTTTGTGTGTATTTGTGTGTGTTTGTCTGTATGTTTGTGTATGTATGTTTGTTTGTGTTTATTTCTGTGTTCATGTGTGTTTACGGATGTGCGTTTGCATGTGTTTGTGTGTGCGTTTGCGTGCGTGTCTATGTGAGTATGTATTTGTGTGTGTTTCTGAGTGTGGGGGATTGTGTGCGTTTGTTTATCTGTGTGCTTGTTTGTGTGTTTCTGTGTGTGTTTTTGTACGTATGTGTTTGCGTGGGTGCGTTTGTGTGTGTGTGCGTTTATTTATGTGCATGAGTGTGTATGTATGTTTCTATATGTTTGTGTGTATTTCAGTGTGTCTGTGTGTGTCTATGTGTGCGTCTGTGTGTGTTTGGGTGTCTGTGTCTGTTTGTGTGTATCTGCATGTGGGTCATGTGTTTATATGTGTGCGTGAGTAAGAGTAGATCGTTGGCTGCGTGTCTGTGTTGGTGTGTTCGTATGTGTGTGTGTGTCGCACTCCTACAACCTGTCCGGCATCAAACCAACGGTGAATGATAGTGGGTTATACACACTGTGTTTACTCTGATCCCTGTTATGTCTCTGTGTCTCTGATCTCCAGGTTGGACAGAAACAATCTGACAGCTGATTGCACCGAGGATCTGACCTCCGCTCTCAGCACAAACCACTCACAGATGGATCTGCAACTGAGTTATAATAATTTGGGAGATTGTGGAGTGAAGCGACTGTGTGACGCTCTGAGGAACCCGGAGTGTAAAATACAGTGTTTCTGGTAAGTAACGCACTGAGTCTCCAGAGTCTGAATGACTGCAATATCTCAATGTGTTTATTGTGACTGTCTGATCAGTGCGGCTGAATATTGTGACAGGAATCGGTGTGAGAGTGTGAGGCCACAAGTCATCGTTTACATCAAACTCTCAACATGGATTAATGTGTGTGTCTGTGTCTGTGTGTGTGTCTCTGTGTCTCTCTGTGTGTGTGTGACTATTGTTAGAAAGATTTGCAACTCTCTCCAACAACTTCACAATGATCCGATTCCAGTTTACCAATTGGTTGAGTTCAGTCACTTTATTCAGGTCAAAACAGCAGGAAATACACAAATAACTGAAACAATAAAATAATACACAAGACACAAAACGGTACGGACCGGATTCCTGTCACAGCACTGGTCGTCTCTCGCACTGCTCCGCTACCGTTCCCAAGAGATATCTAACACACCTTTGTTTAAAGACACCTTAATAGTTCCAGCTAAAGCTGTCTTTTTTTAAGAAAAACAACTCCGTATATGGTTCTGTCCATAAAATGTTTCAATTCTCCCTTTAACCACATTGTGTTCTCTCCTTATCAGTCCCTTCGTCCAGTATGTAAGTGTGAACAGACTTTCTGTGTCCTTGTAAGTCCTGACCCTATGTTGCCATTGTTTTGGGTTCTGCCTTCAGTTACTGAGCTTTGCCACCTTTGCACTTCTATTTTATATCCTTAAATCACACTTTAACATTAAGATTAACCCAAGAGAACACTATGTAAGTGTGTATATGTGCGTGTGTGTTTGTGTGTCAGTGCATGTCTTTGTATTTGTGTCTGTGTATAAGTGTCTGTGTATGTGTGTCTGTGTGTGAATACGTCCGTTTGCGAATCTGTTTGTGTGTATATCTGTATGTATGTAGTCTTGTTTTTTGTGTGTGCTTGTCTTTGTTTCTGTGTTAGTGCGTGTGTTTTTGAGTGTGCCTCTGTGTGTGTCTCTAAGTATTTCAATGTGTGTCTATGTGTGTGTATGTTCCTGTGAGGTTTTTTTTNGTGTGTGTGCCCTTGTGTGTGCTTCTTCTTCATATCCGCGTCACAACTGGCACTGCCTTCCATCACCTCCGAAACATCGTCAGACTACCGAACTACCTCACCCCTCACGCTGCTGAAACTCTGGTCCACGCCTTTATCACCTCAAGGCTGGACTATGGGAACACTCTCCTCGCGGCCTTCCCCGCACCTCCCTCCACACTGCAGGTCATTCAGTACTCTGCAGCTCGTGTACTGTTCCGCACCAGACACCACGACCACATCACTCCCACCCTCGCTCCCCTCCACTGGCTCCCCATCCTCCAGAGGATCCAATTCAAGATCCTCATCCTCACCCAGAAGGCCATTCACGGCCTCGCTCCCTCCTACCTCTCCGACCTATAGCCCCCTACTTACCTGCCCGTACCCTCCGTTCCTCTGGCTCCGGTTTGCTCCACATCCCCCATCCCAACCGCCCTACCATCGGTGGACGGACCTTCAGCTTCTCAGCCCTGAGGCTCTGGAACTCTATCCCCAATGCCTTCGCCGCTTCCTCCCTTTCCTTCTTCAAGGCCGATCTCAAAATCTTTCTCTTCGACCGAGCCTTCAGCTCCCGTCTCGACTCTCTACCTCCTCCTCGTTCCCTCCCTCCCCTCCACTCACCCTGACCACTTTTCCCCTCCTCGCTCCCTCCCCTCCCTCCCCTCAAACTGACCATTTCCCCTCTGCTCGCGTCCCGACCCAACCGATCCCATCACTCCCACCCTCGCCCAACATCATTGGCCCCCCATCCCCCAGAGGATCGAGTTTAAGATCCTCGTCCTCACCTTTAAGGCCATCCATGGCCTTGCCCCCTCCTACCTCTCTGACCCGCTGCCTCCCTACCAACCTGCTCGCTCCCTCCGTCCAGTGGGCTCCGGGCTGCTCCATGTCTCCCGCCCGACCCGCCCTCCCATCGGTGGACGGGCTCTCAGATTCTCTGCCCCACACTCTAGAACACCATCCCACGGTCCCTTCCCCTCCCTTCCCCTCCCTTGCCTCCTTCAAGGCCGGTCTTTCCTCTTCTGTCATGTCTTTGGTCGCGCTCCCACCTCTCTGCCTTCCCTCAACCCTACTCCACCCCTTTCCACACCATTCCCCCCTCCCCTCATCCGACGCCTCTCCCATGCCCGACACCTGACTATTCAGCGCTTTGGGACGTCCTCCCTCCGTGAAACGATCTCTATAAATGTCATGTTGTTGATGTTGTTGTGTATTTGTATGTGTGTGTTAGTCTCTATGTTTGTGAATGTGTACTTTGGTTTGTGGGTGAGTATGTGTATATACTCACCCACAAACACAAGTTTATGTGTGTGTGTATTTTTGCTTGTGTTTGTGTGGGGGTGTTCACGCGTGTGTGTCTGTGTGTGATTGTACGTTTTTCTGTGTGCGCGCATTTGTGTGTGCGTTTCTGTGTTTGTTTGTCCGTGTATGTTTGTGTGTCTATTTGTGTGTTTGCTTGTGTGTGTGTATGATTTTGTTTATGTTTTTGTGTGAGCTTGGGTGTTCGTTTTTGCATGTGCGTGTCTGCGTGTGTGTGATTTTGTGTGTATGAGTTGGTGACTGTTTTTGTAAGTGTTTGTGTGTGTTTTTTTGTGCGTTTGTGTTTGTATATTTGTATGTGTGTTTCTGAGTGTGTATTTGTGTGTGGGTTTGTGTGTATGTTTATGTATGTTTGTGTATCTGTGTATATGTTTGTTTGTGTATGTGTTTGTGTGCTTTTTCTGTGTGTGTCTACATATGTGTGCTTACGTGTTTGTTTCTGTGTGTACGATTTTATGCGTTTGTGTGTCTGTGTTTTTTGTGTTTGTTTGTGTATCGTTGTGTGTGTTTCTGTGCGTATGTGTTTGCGTGGATAAGTTTCTGTTTGTGTGATTGTATTTTTCTGTGTGCGCATTTGTATGAGTGCGTTTGTGTGTGTGTTTGTGCATGTATGTTTGTGTGTGTTTGTATTTGTGTGTGTCTGTGCTTGTTTGTGTGCATGTGTTTGTATTTGTATTTCTGTGTGTGCGTTTCTCTGTGTGTCTGTGTGGATATCTGTGGGTCATGTGTTTGTTTGTGTGTGTGTGTGTATTCATGTGTGTGTGCTTGTGTGTGATTTTGTTTATGTTTCTGTGTGCTTGTGTGTGTGTTTGCGTGAGTTGGTTTGCGTGTGTGTATGTATAAATCTGTGGCTCATATGTTTGTTTGTATGTGCACATTTGTATGTGTATTTATGTATGTGTGCTTCTGTGTGTGATTGTTTGTATGTCTGTGTGTGTATCTGTCTGTATGTCATGTGTTTGTTTGTGCGCGTGTATATATATTTATGCGTGTGTGTGTGTGTGATTTTGTTTAGGTTTATGTGCTTGTGTGTGTGTTTGCATCTGTATGGTGCGTGTGCGATTTTTTGCAATGATTTTGTAAGCGTTTTGTGAGTGTTTGTGCGTTTCTGTGTGTGTTTTTGTGTTTGTATGTGTGTATACATGGGTGTGTTTGTTTGTGTGTTCATGTACATTTATGTTTGTGTGTTTGTATGTGATTTTGAGGTTCTGTGTGTGCTTGTGTGTTTTTTAGCGTGTGTCTGTGTGTCTTCATGTGATTCTACCTGTTTGTATGTTTTTGTGTGTTTGTTTGTGTGTGCACGTAAGTGCATGCTTGTCCGTCTGTTTTTGTGTTTGTGTGTGTGTTTATGTATGTTTGTATGTGCTTCTGTGTTTTTTTCTGTGTGTGGGTTTACGTTTTTTTTGTGTAGGTGTGTGCATTTGTGTGTGTGTTCGTGTGACTTTGTTTGTGTGTGTTTCTTTGTGTGTGTGGCATTGTGTACGGTTGTGTGTCTGTGTGCTTGTTTGTGTGTGTTTCTGTGTGTATGTTTGCATACGTATGTGTCTGCGTGGGTTAGTTTGTGTGTGATAATTGTGTGTGTTTCTGTGTGTGCGGGTTTGTGCGAGTTTGTTTGCTAGTATACATGTGTGTGTATGTGTATTTCTGTGTGTTTGTTCATTTTGTATGTGTGTATTTCTGTGTGTTTGTTTCTGTGTGTATGTGTGTATTTCTGTGTGTGTCTGTGTGCGTTTTTGTGTGTGATCATATGTGTGCGTTAGTGCGTGTGATTGTATGTGTGTGCTTGTGGGTGTGTCATGGGTGTGCCTATGCGTGTCTGCTAATGTGTGTGCGTGCGGTGTGGGTATTTGTGTGTATGTTCGTGTATGTGTTCGTGTGTATGTTTTGTTTGTGTGTATATATGTGTATCTGTGAGCACGTGTGTATTTGTGAGTGTAACTGTGTATGTATGTATATGTGTATGTATGTGTGCCTGTGTTTGTTTTTGTATGCGTGTTTGTATGTGTTGTGTGTGTGTGTGTGTGTGTGTATGGGTGTGCGCACTCCTGCAACTCCTCCAGCACAGACATGCATGAAGTTGAGGCTTCCTCCCTAACCCTGAGACGTTTAACCCTCTCAGGTGAATGATTTCATTCATATTCCCAACTGACTTTAGCTCCTGCACTGAATTTTTTTTGTGGAGAAATCATGTCCTGAGGTGGTGTTTTGTTGGTACATTTACAGTCAAAACGTCTGTGCGAAGCCCTCCCGCAGAATAAAGTCTGCGCAGCTTCAGCCCTGAGTTAGCCTGTGTCTGCTCACACACTGCAGTCTGAGCCCTGTAGCTCAGTGGTTATAGCCCTCGCCTCGCCAGCGAGAGGGCCTGGGGGTGATTCCTGGCAGAGCAAAACCTTACGGATGTTTCCTTACTCCACTCGTGTTTGTTTGCCTCACAGTCAGTCACAATCCGGTTGTTAGAGAGTTTGCAGATCGCGTTTCCAGGGATAATAATCCCTTCAAATAAATATTTCACACAAATAATATAGAATCAATTCCTTTTACAGTATATCCTCTAAAGAAATTTGAGGCGTCTCCAAGACATGATGAGGCGCTGTATCAAATGCCAGGATTATTATTATATTAAATATTATATCTGGATATCGAGGAAACGCTCTGAGGCCCCCTTGCTGGGGGCAGGGACTGTCTGAGAGTCGTTTCCATCTCTGGATCCGCTTGTGGCCTCTAACCCTCTTCCTTCCGTGAGTGACGGTCTGTAGTGAGTGACAGTGGATTATACCTACTGTGTTTACTCTGATCCCTGTCATGTCTCTGTGTCTCTGATCTCCAGGTTGGACAGTAACAGTCTGACCGATGGCTGCACTGATGATCTGGTCTCCGCTCTCAGTACAAACCACTCACTGAGGTTTCTGGACCTGAGGTCCAACTCCTTCACAGACGGCTCTGTCCGCGCTCTCCGCCGCCTCATACAGACCAGCACCAGTCTGGAGGGGATCAGGTGAGTGTTTGTGTCAGTGTTTAATGTGATAAACACACATAGAAAGGGCTACGTATCAGAATGGGAATAGTTTGAAGGGATTTATTTATTTATTAAACTGCGACATGAACAGTTTACAGTTTGTACCATTATCCCATAGGTTTATTTCCTTTTTAATGTGTTTCAGGCTGTCGGGGAATGGGTTCAGTTCAGACGGAGAGAATCAGCTGCAGTCACTGCGCGGAATCAGAGCTGAGCTGTCAGTGAAAGTGTGACACTGAGCCAGTGACTGTCCACACAATCTGTGTCATATGGAATATATTCTGGACAGTGTAGTGACTGATTATTAAAGATGTTAATCGTGATTCCTCTCCCATCTCTGCTCTGGGGACCGTTATTGACACACACCGCCTATGGGCGTGCGGGCGGCTGGAGAGCCCCGACCCTCCGTCACTGCTAAACTGCTGTAAGCGAACACAACTGATGCACTTTTTCTCACAGTCTCTCTCTCTCTGTCTGTCAGTCTCTCTCGGTTTATATATCTCCATCTCTTTATTTCAGTCGCCCTCTTTCATTGTCTCTCTTAGTCTCCTTCTATCTCTCTCTCTTTGATTCAGCCGTCAGTGAATTTATGTGACATAGAGAGAGAGAGATAAGTCAGTGTGTGTATCTGAGAGAGAGATAGGGAGCAGTCAGTGTGTTAGCGGGAGAGGGAGTGAGCAGTCAACGTGTGTGTGTGTGTTTCAGAGAGAACAGTTATTGTGTGTGAGGGAGAATGAGAGCAGCGAGTGTGTGTGTGAGAGAGAGCAGTCAGTGTGTGTGTGTGAGAGAGAGAGCTGTCAGTGTGTGTGTGTGTGAGAGCAGTCAGTGTGTGTGTGAGAGAGAGAGAGCAGTCAGTATGTGTCTGTGTGGAAGAGCAGTCAGTGTGTGTCTGTGAGCTGTCAGTGTGTGTGTGAGAGAGCAGTCAGTGTGTATGTATGGTGGAGCAGTCTGTGTTTGTGTGTGTATGTGAGCAGTCGGTATATGTGTGTGTGTTAGAGCAGTCAGTGTATGTGTTTATAAGAGAGCAGTCAGTGTGTGGGTGTGTGTGAGAGAGAGCAGTCAGTGTGTGGGTGTGTGTGTGTGAGAGAGCAGTCATTGTGTGTGTATGTGTGTGTGAGAGAGCAGTCAGTGTGTGTGTTTATTTGTGTGTGTGAGAGAGAACTGTCAGTGTGTGTGTCAGAGAGATCAGTCAGTGTGTGTGTATGTGTGTGTGAGAGAGCAGTCAGTGCGTGTGTATATGTGAGAGAGAGAGCAGTCAGTGTGTGTGTGAAAGCAATCAGTGTGTGTGAGAGAGAGAAAGAAAAGAGCTGAGGGAGAGAGGGAGAAGGTGGTCAAACAGAGAGAGGGATCAGAGGAAAGAGATAGAGTAGCTGAGAGAGAGATATGATCAAACAGAGAGTGGGAGAGAGAGGGAAGAGAGAGAGAGAGAGAGAGAGAGAAACAGCTGAGAGCGAGATAAATAAGTTGATGAAACAAAGAGTTGGAGAGAAGAAAGAGAGACATAAAGAGCTGAGTGAGAGAGAGAGAAGTGGATGAAATAGAGAGAGGGAAAAGAGAGAGACAGAGAATGTGCTCAGAGAGAGAGAGATTGTGACAACGGAGGGATGGAGAGGGGATGGGGAGAGGGGAAGGAGAGCGAGGGGAGAGAGGAAGGTGGTTGGACAGGGCAGTGAGAGGTGGAATGGCTCCGTTGGTTCCCCTTTGCTGGGGTTTCTGTATGGAGGGCTCTGCTCCTTCCCGGAGTCTGACCCTATATTCCCGTGCGGATGTTTGGCTGCGAGGCAGGAACCGCAAGTCAAACCGTGCGCTAAATTAAACCAGGATAGAAGGGGATTGACCCCTGAACCAGATCAGGTGAGAGAACCAGGGCCAAGCCAGTCTGCCCCCAAACTGCCCTCGGAACCGTATAAAGCCCTATTGAGTGGCGAAGCCATCGGAATCCAACCGATCCCCGAACAGCAGCCGGTGCCCGCGGCCAACCGGGGTGTGTCCTCGAGACACTGGCTCTTAAACATGGGGAACAACGCAGTCAAAGCCTCACAACTACACAACTACAACAACAACAGGACGTTTACATACAGCGCCTTTCACGTCGGGAGGACGTCCCAAGGAGATGAACAGCCAGGAGTCGGGGCCCGAGCATGAGGGAGATATGTGGTAGGGGAGAGGGGAGTTGTTGTTGTTGTTTACGTCGTTGCAGTATTGCTTGTTGGATCATATACCTTTCTATGTATTGTTTGATTGGTATTACCTGTTGAGCGTTGAAATAAAGCATTGAAAGATGTTTTGTCGAGTCTTTTTTTATTTGAATGTAAAGATTTGATTTTTATTCGTTATTGAAAAGCTGCTGTAAGATCGTCCCTCTTAGTCAGTAGGTGATAAGGTTGAGGAGACTTGCCGATAAATCAAAGGCCAACAGCATGGTTTGGCAATACTGGGCCGAGCGTATGAAAATATGGAGCACTAATGAATCCTTTGGCTCTCATCCAATTAAAAGGTCGGTCAGGAACACATTTGCGTCGTCAGCAGGATCCGAGTGGTGGAGTTTTAATAAAATAATAAGAAAAACATGAATGTGTTACATGTATGTGCTTAGAAACAATCTAAAAATAAAGATATAAAGTTCGCAAGGGTATTAAATGACCTGAAGCCACTCTGATATGTTGGGTACCGTCTAAAAGGTTTAATGTTTACATACGATAGGTTTTTCTCAAAAGGTCTGCAAAATATATATAAATTCTTATCCATATTCCTAACTCCTGAAGAGCCCAATGGAGGGAAAATTGATGTTTAGAGAACAAGAACAGGTAAAGTCCTGTGAGTTCTGCTTAAAAAATTGGAGAACAAGAACATGAAAGAAACCTGTGAATTCTGCTTTATAAAAAAGGTTAGAGAACAAGAACAGGAAAGTACCCCGTGAGCTCCGCAAAAGAAAAATTCGGGAGCAAGATCAGGGAAGAAACCTGTGATCGCCGTTAAAAAAAATTAATCCGTCAACAGATGGCAAGTTTGAGCAAACTTTCAAGAAATGGGTAAATTATGAGGATAAAATATGCACCAAAGCGGACAGAGGGCGGCAGAGTTGGAAGAGCGAACTTTTCAACGAGACAGATCTTATATCGAGAGCCAAGTGATTGAAGGCAAGTTGAAACAAGGAAGTACGTGCATACATGTAATGAGGTAGAATATGTGAATAGGGTGTCCAGAAGCATAGAAGGAAAATAACGAGCTAAAGGAAGCGTTACAAGCAAAGGAAAATGATTTAAAGGGAGAAAGAGAGAAGCATGAGATGGCGTTGGAAGAGAAACAGGAGGAAATGGATGAGATGATGCACACCCTGAAAGAGAAAGAGAACGAATCGTATAAGAGAAAAATCCAAATTTGTTCTGATAAGGAAAAGAAAGAGGCAGAAAAAGCGACATTACAGAAAGAACTAGAGCGCTATCGATGTAAAAATAGAGAATTAAGAATGGTATTGGACCAGAAAACCGGAACTCTGAACTTAGCTCAGCCCGAAAGGGGAAACCATGAGGAAAGGGTAACTTTACTCCGAGAGGCCCCGATTAACATTCAAAAACCAGAAAGTCAGCTAAAGGCTGCACAAGGGGCTGTCCCCATGAGTGTAGAACAGATCAAAGCCATGTCAGGGGATCACCAAAAATGCAAGAGAGAAATTGAAGCCTTCAGACGACTGTGACAGACAGGGCGGGGTTAGGGTCTGCAGTCACAGGGGAGGACTGGACAATCAGGATCCCGATTGGGATGATTTAGACACAGACGAAGAGGCATATAACTGTGATGACTCACGTTATGATTCGGGGGTAATGCCACCCCCCACTCCCCCCAGGTAGCTATAATAATGACAGATCGGGAAATGTATGCGTAAGGAGAAGCTGTAGGAAAGGTGAGACACACAGTCGCCCCCTGACTGTCGCGGAATGCGCTGATTATAGCCGAACACTCGGCACCACTGACAGTAAAACAAACCCAGTGCAGTGGCGCTGGAATAGCTATCGCCGCTACCATCAGGAACCAGAGGATGCTGACCGCAAACATATCCTCCTGACACCCCAGAGCGAGGAGTTAAAGGCTGAAGTCAAACCCCAAATTAAAACTGAACACGTGTGCGAAGGAGGACAGGGTCCTGGGAATTACTGTGGTAAAGGGGGGAGCGGCGCGCACAGAATAGACCTTACAGACATAATAACTGCGGTGTTGGCCGAGGTTATTATGCTCCAAAGGGAGATAGATGGATGCGGCCAGGGTTTCGGCTATAAAACGGGAGGAAACCCACTGAATGTGGATAGAGGGCACTTTGCTTGTGACTGTTTGAGCGAGTCACAACCAGGGTCTAAACAAATTGGAAATTTACCCCAAATCACCTCGAAACCTTCGCCCGTGGACCAAAAATTGGATAGATTGATAGCATTGTTAATCCTCCAGCAGGCGACTGGAGGTGTTGCTCAAATCAACAAAACTCCAGTGCCTTACCCTCAAAGGCTTCTGTAAAACATAGGCAGCTATGGCCAGGGAATCTAGACAGGATCCTGTGTCACATATACAGTGTCACAAAAAGGTTCTGCAGTTGGAGGAACAACTTAAATGTAAAAGAAAGATGTTATATTTATACAGCACAGCAAATTGTAAATTCACTGACTGTGAGGAGTTTAAATTCACTGACTGCTCGGACTCTGGTTTGTTTAAATAAACGAACACTCAGGCTTCGTGCTGACCAGCTCAGACTACTCACAGAAAGCTAACCCCTTGGTTTCCACATAAGGTGACACTGTGTTTACAGCTAATGATCATGTCCGAGTACAATTGAATCCCTGGTATAACTGAGAGTGCATGTATTTTGAGGCAGAAGCAAAAATTGATCAAATTTCTATTCCCACTTCATATGATGGTCACCAACTTTACTGCAATCATATTAACCAACTTTACCGCAATCATAACAACTAACTAAAGCGTTTAAAGAAACGGGAGATTTCACTGTCTGATTTAGTTCCTACGGATACTGACAGTGGCTCGTAACACCTTCTGGAGGTCGCTTTCCTTCCAGCGACTTCTTCTAAGACGGCTTATACTTCGCTTACCCTCCCACCCGCAAAGCCGGTCTTCACGTTCAATTTCAGCTCGACCGTCTTGGGGGGAGATAAGTGGACAAGTACAACCCAACATGTCATCTACTTCACAAAAGCAGTCTATACCTGCTCAGAGGACAGGGTCTACATTGGCAACTGCGCGAGTTTTGTATGCGTCGGGTGTGGTAGAACGCGCGGTTACGGGGTCAATTGGTCTTGGTATATTTGTGAGACTTCATTATTATCATTAATTCGGTTTCAAGGTGGGGACGGTTAAAAAATGGGTTAGCGTCAATAATACTCAGGCTTGAAAAATACATCTGGAAAAGTTAGTTTTGATTTTAGGGTCACAAAAGAAGTAGATGTGTTTACAAAGAATTAATCATATAATGCTGAGAATGCTGTGATCACGAGTGTACTAACCTTATTAGCGGAAATGAACTGAATATTTGAACAGAACACCGATGGCCGTGAGTACCACTGTGGGCCCCTCAGCCTTATCTTATCTTCAAGGCCAGACAGTGGGGAAATGGAAAAAAACAACACGTACTGATCACCCGCGCAGGTGACACTGGACAATATGGTGTATAACTTGATTGCTGACAGTCATGTAATAAAGGTTACAGTGTAATAGGGTTAAAAGTTAGTTAACTCCAGAGCAAGACTGCTGAGACCTCGGGACTTGGATAGGAAGGACAAAGAAGAGCAAAGGAAAGCGAAAGGGTGGAGCACAGAAGACCGAAAGTTGGAAACAAAGCGTTGGTTCAAGGCCTGAGGATCGAAAGACTTGTTTGCAGAAAAGGGAAAGTGCTGAATCAACAACGTCTTGAATGAACGAAGTCCGGTAGTATTGCTCTGCTCTGAATATCTAGATTTAGTTGTGTATTCTTTTGATATTATTGTATGGTTTCCTAATTTACTGCTTTTTATACCACATATATATATATTCATAATTGCCATGTCATAAAGCATTGCTGGAGTTAGACAATTAGACCAATTGTACTCGGACATGTACACACACACTGACTGCTCTCACCCGAACACACACACACTGACTGCGCTCACACACACACACATACACTGACTGCTCTCATTTTCTCACAGACACTAACTGTGAGAGAAAATGCGTTAGTTGTACTCGATTACAACAGTTTAGCAGTGACTGAGGGCTGGGATTTCCAGCCGCCCGCACGCCCGTAGGCGGTGTGTGTCATTAACGGTCACCAGAGCAGAGATGGCAGGGGATTCAGGATTAACATCTTTAATAATCAGTCACTAGAGTGTCCAGAATATATTCCATCTTACACAGACTGTGTGGGCAGTCAATGCCTCAGCCAAAGAAGGAAAAGCTCACTGAGAGCTCAGCTCTGATTCCCCGCAGTGACCTCAGCTGATTCCGTCCGTCTGAACTGAACCTATTCCCCCACAGCCTGAAACACATTAAAGAGGGATAATGGGATAATGGGATAACGCATGGGATAATGATACAAACTGTAAACTGTTCATGTCGCAGTTTAGTACAAAAATAACTAAATCCCTTGAAACTGTTTCCATTCTGATACGCAGCCCTTTCTCTGTGTGTTGATCACATTAAACACTGACACAAACACTCACCTGATCTCCTCCAGACTGGTGCAGGTCTCTATGAGGCGGCGGAGAGCGGGTACAGAGCCGTCTGTGAAGGAGTTAGACCTCAGGTCCAGGATCCTCAGTGAGCGGTTTGTACTGAGAGCGGAGACCAGATCATCAGTGCAGCCATCGCTCAGTCTGTTACCCCACATCCTGGAGATCAGAGACACAGAGACACGACAGGGATCAGAGTAAACACAGTGTGTATAACACACTGTCGCTCACTACAGGCCGTCACCCACGGAAGGAAGAGTCGTCAGAGACCACAAGCGAATACAAAAATGGAAACGTCCCTCAGACAGTCCCTGCCCCCAGCGAGCGGGCCTCAGAGAGTTTGCCCGACATCCAGATATAATATATCATATAACAATAATCCTGACATTTGATACAGCGCCTCATCATGTCTTGGAGACACCTCAAAGCTCTTCAGAGAATATACTGTAAAAGTGAATTGATTGTTTCTTTTTTGTGTGAAATATTTATTTGAAGGGATTATTAACGCTGGAAACGCGATCTACATATCGTCTAACAACCGGATTGTGACTGACTGTGAGGCAAATAGACACGACTGGATTAAGGAAACATCCGTAAGGTTTTGCTCTGCCAGGAATCACCCCCAGGCCCTCTCGCTAGCGAGGCGAGGGCTCTAACCACTGAGCTACAGGGCTCAGACTGCAGTGTGTGAGCAGACACAGGCTAACTCATGGCTGAAGCTGGGTAGACTTTATTCTGAGGGAGGGTTTTGCACAGACATTTTGACTGTAAATACACCAACAGAAAACTATCTCAGGACATAATTTTTCCACGAAAATAATTTGCATCCTGGAGCTACAGCCATTTGGGAATATGGATGAAATCATTGACTTTGAATGAGTTAAACGTCTCAGGATTATGGAGGAAACCCCAACATCATACATGTCTGAGCCGGACAAGTTGCAGGAGTGCACACACACATACACACACAACACATATAGACACGCATACAAAAACAAACACACGCACACATACATACACATTTACACACATACACATACAAATACACACAAGCACACACGTACTCACAGATACAGATACATACACACAAACAAACATACACGTAAACACACACAAACACATAAACGAACATACACACAAATACCCACACTGCACGCACATACATAAGCAGACACATATAGGCACATAAACACCCATGATACACCCATAAGCACACACATACAATCACACGCACAAACGCACACATAATCACACGCAAAAACGCAGACAGACACACACAGAAACAAACACACAGAAATACACATACACGTACATGCATACTAGCAAGCAATCTCGCACAAACCCCAACACACAGAAACACACACAATTATCGCACACAAACTCACCCACGCAGACACATACGTATGCAAACATACACACAGAAACACACACAAACAAACACACAGATACACATCCGCACACAATGCCACACACACAAAGAAACACACACAAACACATTCACACGAACGCACACACACAAAAACACACGCAAACACACACACAGAAAAAAACACACAAGCACGCACAAACATACATAAACACACACACAAGCACACACACATACACAAAAACACGCACTTACGTGCACACACAAACAAACACAAACACACACACAAAAACATACAAACACACATAGAAACACATGAAGACACACACTAAAAAACACACAAACACACACAGAACCTCAAAATCACATACAAACACAAAAACATAAATGAACATACACACAACCAAACACGCACAAGTATACAGACACACAAACACAAAAAACACACACCGAAACGCACAGACACTCACAAAACGCTTACAACCTCATTTGCATTAAATCGCACACACACCTACACACACGGAAACACACACACGCAAACACTCACACAAGCACACAAACATAAACAAAATCACACACAAACACACACGCATAAATATATATACACACACACAAACTAACACATGACGCACAGACAAATACACACACAGACACACACATACATAAATACACATGTGCACACACAAACAAACCCACAGATTAATATACACACACACGCAAAACAACTCACGCAAGCACACACACAAGCACACACAAACATAAACAAAATCACACACAAACACACACACACTCATGAATACACATACACACACAAACAAACACATGACCCACAGATGCACACACAGACACACAGAGAAACGCACACGCAGAAATACAAATGCAAACACATGCACACAAACAAACACAGACACACATAAATACAAACACACAAAAACATACATGCACAAACAAACACACAAACGTACTCATACAAATGCGCACATAGAAAATACAATCACACAAACAGAAACCTTTCCACGCAAACACATACGCACAGAAACACAAACAAACAGAAAAAACACACAGCCAGACAAACGCACACAATCGCAGAAACAAGCACGTAAGCACAAATAAGTAAACACACAGAAAAAGCACAGAAGCACATACACAAACAAACACACAGATTACACAAACGTACATAAATATGCACACACGCACACACACAAATACACACTCAGAAACACACAAACAAATATATACACACAAATACACACAAACACTCACAAAAACAGTCACAAACTCATACACACAAAATCGCACACACACAAACACACACATGCAAAAACAAACACCCAAGCTCACACACAAACAAAAACAAAATCACACACAAATACACACACATAGATTAACACATACAAACACAAACAAACACACAAACGCACACACAAATGCCCACAAACAGAAAAATGCACAATCACACACGCGTGAACATTCTCACACAAACACAAGATAAAATACACACACACATGTTTGTGGGTGAGTTATACAAATACTCACCCACAAACACAAGTACACACTCACAAACACACATAGAGACGAACACATACACACAAACACACAAATACACAACAACATCAACAAAATGACATTTATAGAGATCGTTTCACGAAGGGAGGACGTCCCAAAGCGCTGAACAGTCAGGTGACGGGCATGAGAGAGGGGTCGGGTGAGGGGTGGGGGGAATGGTGTGGGGAGGGGTGGGGCAGTGGGGAGGGATGGAGTAGGGTTGAGGGAAGGCAGAGAGGTGGGAGGACGACCAAAGACATGACAGAAGAGGAGATTCTTGAGACCGGTCTTGAAGGAGACAAGAGAGGAAGTGAGGGGAAGGGACCGTGGGATGGAGTTCCAGAGTGTGGGGGCAGAGAGGCTGAAAGCCCGGACACCGATGGGAGGGCGGGTCGGGCGGGAGACATGGAGCATCCCGGAGCCCATCTGACGGAAGGGGTGGGCAGGTTGGTAGGGAGTCAGCAGGTCAGAGAGGGGAGGAGGGGGCGAGGCCATGGATGGCCTTAAACAACAAGATTCCATTAAAGGTCTTAAAGGTGAGTACGAAGATCTTGAACTCGATCCTCTGGGGGATGGGGAGCCAATGATGTCGGGCGAGGGTGGGAGTGATGGAGTCGGGCGAGGGTGGGAGTGATGGGGTGCGAGGGTGGGAGTGATGGAGTCGGGCGAGGATGCGAGTGATGATGTCGGGCGAGAGTTCGAGTGATGGGATCAGGCTAGCGTGGGAGTGATGTGGTCGAGCGAGGGTGAGAGTGATGTGGTTGGGCGAGGGTGGGTGTGATAGTGTCGGGTGAAGATGGGAGTGATGGTGTCGGGTGAGGGTGGGCGTGATGGGGTCGGGCGAGTGTGGGAGTGATGGGGTCGGGCGAAGGTGGGAGTGATGGGTTCGGGCGAGGGTGGAAGTGATGGGGTCGGGCGAGGGGGTGAGTAATGGGGATGGGCGAGGGTGGGAGTGATGGGGTCGGGCGAGGGTGGGAGTGATGGGGTCGGGCGAGGGTGGGAGTGATGGGGTCGGGGAGCCCTGTGTGTGAGAGTACACGAGCTGCAGATTTTTGGATGATCTGCAGCTGTGAAGGGAAGAATTCAGAACACACACACAAACACACACACAGTCGCACACACTCACAGGAACACACACAAACGCACACGACAACAACAACAATATGTGTTGCGCCTTTCACGACGGGAGGATGTCTCAAGGCGCTGACACGCACACACACAAACTCTCACAAACGCGCATACAAAAACAAAGAGACACATATATATTAGCATACACACAAACAAACACGCACAATGTCACACACACACACAAAACACCCAACAGAAACACACACTCACAGACACACTCAAAAACAGACGCATAAACACACGCACAAACACAGAAACAAAGACAAGCACACATACACGAACAAGCGCAAACACACATACACATACACACTC
Organism: Callorhinchus milii; assembly: GCF_018977255.1. NCBI lineage: Eukaryota > Metazoa > Chordata > Chondrichthyes > Chimaeriformes > Callorhinchidae > Callorhinchus > Callorhinchus milii. The sequence continues at coordinate 84,738 of NW_024704802.1, forward strand.
ACAAAAACACACAGATGCACATACAGATACACGCGCTCACTGACATGCAAACAGACGCATTCACACACAGAAACACACACACACACTTTCACACACATTTACACAGTCACACATTGTTCTCTTGAGTTAATGTTAAAGTGTGGTTTAAGAATTCAAAATAGAAGTGCAAAGGCGGCGAAGCTCAGTGACTGAAGGCAGAACCCAAAACAATGAGAAGATAAGGTCAGGACGTTTAAGGACACAGAAAGTCTGCTCACATTTACACACTGGACGGAGGAGTGATCAGGAGAGAATCAAATGTGGTTAAAGGGAGACTTTAAACATATTATGGATATAACCATATAAGTAGTTTTTTTNCCTTAAAAAAATATAGCTTTGGCTGGAGTTATTAAGCCGTCTTTAAACAAAGGTGTGTTAGATATCTCTCGGGAACGGTAGCGGAACAGTGCGATACACCACCAGGGCTGTAACAGAAATCCGGTCGGTACCGTTTTTTGTCTTGTGTGTTATTTTGTTGTTTCATTTATTTGTGTATTTCCTGCTGTTTTGACCTGAATAACGTTATTGAACTGAAACAATTGGTAAACTGGAATTGGATCATTCTGAAAGTGTTGGAAATAGTTGCAAATGTTTCTGACAACAGACACACACACACAGATACGCATACAGACACAAACTGATAAACACATACACAGACACACAGACACATTAATCATGTTGAGAGTTTGATGTAAAAGATGGCTTGTGGCCTCACACTGTCACACCGATTCGTGTCACAATATTCAGCCTCACTGATCAGAGAGTCACAAAAAACACATTGAGATATTGGAGCCATTCAGACTCTGGAGACACAGTGTGTTACTTACCGCAGACTGTATTTTACACTCCGGATTCCTCAGAGCCTCACACAGTCGCTTCACTCCACAATCTCCCAGTTTATTATTATTCAGGTTCAGCTCCGTCAATGAGTTGTTTGTGCTGAGAGCGGAGGTCAGATCCTCGGTACAATCAACTGTCAGATTGTTACTGTCCAACCTGGAGATCAGAGACACAGAGACATAACAGGGATCAGAGTAAACATGGTGTGTGTAAACCACTGTCACTCACAACTTGTTTGATGCCGGACAGGTTGTAGGAGTGGCACACACACAAACACACGCACACAAGCACCCACACGCACACACAAACACACACACAGAAACACACAGACAGAAAGACGAACACAATCTCACAAAAAGAGAGAAAGACAGACAAACACTCACACAAACGCACATACACAAGAAAACACACGGAAACACACACACGTAAACACACATAGAAAAAAAATTCAAGCACACGTACAAACATACATACACATACACACAAACAAACACAAATACACAAACACACAAACACACAAACAAACATACACAAAAACAACCTCACAAACACGCACACAAATGCATGCACAAACAAACACAAACACACACCGAAAAACATAAAAACACCCATAGAAACACACTTAAAACACACAGACACACAAAATCACATACAAACACACACACACGTAAATACACATACACGGATATACACAAACAAACACAAACATCTAAAGACATATGAACGCACACAAATACAGAAATTGACAAACACTCAGAAAAACACTCACAATCTTAGGCAGACAAAATTGCACGCACGCAAACACACACACAAGCAAACGTACAGGCGCAAACGCACACACGAAAATACTCAAACAAGCACACATACAAACATAAACAAAATCACACACAAATACACACACAAATATACAATCAGAAATGCACAAACAAACGTACACAAAAACAAACTCACAAACATGTACACACATGCACACAAACAAACACAACACACACATTCACATACACACAAAAATATACAAACACACATAGAAACACAGACACACACTCAAAAAACACACAAACACACACAGAAACACAAAATTAAATACAAACATACACACACATAAAAACACGTAAACAGATACACACAAACAAACACACAACCACATCCAAAAACAACCACCCACAAACACACACAGAAACACAGTAACGCACATAAACTCTCACAAAAACACTCACAAACTCATACACACAAAATCGCAGACACGCAAACACACACATGCAAACAAACACATCAAGGAACAAAATCACACTCAAACACACACACACAAATGCACATACACAAACAAACACATAAACAAACACATAAATGCACACACAAACGCGCACACATAGAAACATGCACAATCACACACACGCGAACACACCTACGCAAACACACGCAAAACATATACACATCAATACCCATACACACCCACAACAAACAAACTTATACACACAGAGACACACAAATACACAACAACATCAACAAAATGACATCCACAGAGCGCCTTTCACGATGGGAGGACGTCTGAAAGCTGAACAGTCCGTTGTTGGGGTCCGAGCATGGGGGAGGGAGGGTGGTGGTGGAGGCGAGGGGTGAGAGGAGGGGGAGCGGTTGGAGGGGGGTGGTATAACAGTGAGGGGTGGGATAGAGGTAAGGGATGGGGAAGGGTAGGAGTGGGAGTGAGGGGTGGGGGAGTGACGGGGGAGGGGTGGGGGAGGGGGGAGGGTAGGCAGAGAGATGGGAGGGACACCAATGTCACGGTCGAAAAGAAACGTCTGAAGACCGGCCTTGAAGGAGGCAATGGAGGAAGCGAGGGGAAGGGACCGTGGGATAGAATTGCAGAGTGTGGGGACAGAGAGGCTGAAAGCCCGGCCACCGATGGGAGGACGGGAGACATGGAGCAGCCCAGAGCCCGATGGACGGAGGGAGCGGGCAGGTTGGTAGGGAGTCAGCAGGTCAGAGAGGTAGGAGGGGGCGAGGCCATGGATGGCCTTAAAGGTGAGGAAGAGGATCTTGAATTGGAACATCGGGTTGATGGGGAGTCAATGGAGTCGGTCGAGGATGGGAGTGATGGGATCGGGCGAGGGTGGGAGTAATGGAGTCGGTCGAGGATGGGAGTGATGGGATCGGGCGAGGGTGGCAGTAATGGGGTCGGACGAGGGTAGGAGTGATGGGGTCGGGCGAGGGTGGGAGTGATGGTGTCGGACGATGGTGGGAGTGATGGGGTCAGGCGAAGGCGGGAGTGATGGTCTCGGGCGAAGATGGGAGTGATGGGGTCAGGCGAGGTTGGGAATAACGGGGTTGGGCGTGGGTGGGAGTGTTGGGTTCGGGAGAGGGTGGGACTGACAAAGAGACACACACAGACACATTAACACATGTTGAGAGTTTGATGCAAACGATGGCTTGTGGCCTCACACTGTCACACAGATTCTTGTGACAATATTCAGCCTCACTGATCCGACAGTCCAATGAACACATTGAGATATTGGAGTCATTCAGACTCTGGAGACACAGTGTGTGACTTACCGCAGATTCTGTATTTTACACTCCGAATTCCTCAGAGCCTCACACAGTCGCTTCACTCCACAATCTCCCAGATTATTGTTCCCCAGCCTGGACACAGAGACACAAACACAGGGAATATAGTGTAACAACACAATACACATTGACATATATATACAGGAGCCTTTCACGTGGGGAGCAAGTCCCAAGGCGCTGGGACCAGGGTCAGACACACACTGCTCATGAGTCCACACACACATCACAGTCTCTCTCTATCTCTGTTACTCTCTCTCTGCCTCTCGCTCAAATCAGTCACGAATTTTGATAATATATCTTTCACTGTCTCTCTCTCTCACTCTCTCTCTCTCTCTCAGTCTCCTGCTATGTCTTTCACTTTGTCTCACAGTCTCTCTCTAAAGTTCTTTCACTGCATCTCCCCGAAAACCCAGTTACTACACGTTATAATATATTCTACGGTGGAGTCCTGAAGCTCAGTGGTTAGAGCTCTCGCTTTGCAAGTGAGAGACCTGAGTTCAATTCCAGGCAGAGGGCGAAACCTTGGGCAAGTTTCCTTACTCCACACGCTTAATAATAATCCCTTCAAAAAAAACCAAAAACAAAAATTAATTGGTCATTTTCAATCTACGACTGTTTGTGGGACATTGCTGTGCGCAATTGGCTGCCGCGTTCGTCCACAAATATACAGTGAATTCACTTTGCAGTATGTTCTGTGAAGCGCTTTGGGACGTCCTCCCGACGTGAAAAGCGCTATATCAAATGCAAGGATTATTATTATTATTATTCTCTCACAGTCTTTCTGTTTCTCTTATTCTGTCTCTCTTTCTCGCTCTCTCTCCATCATGCCCTCTCTGGCTCGGTCTCTTTCGCTCGGTGTCTCAGGCTCTATCCCTCAGGCTCTCTGAAGTCGTCCCCCAGTCTGTCTCTCACTCTGTGTCTCTGAGTCACTTTCTCTCTCAATCTCTTTCTCTATCTCTCTCGCAGTTTATCCCAATCTCTCTCTATCTCTCTCAATCACTCTGTATCTGTTTCACCCACAAAACACACATTCGCTACAGTTGAAAACATATTTTCTCAGTCTCCCTCTCTCTCGCTTTTTCAGCCTCTGTCCCTCAATCTCTCTCTCTCTCAAACTCTTTCTCAGTCCCTCTCTATCTGTATCTAACAGTGTCTATTTCTGTCAACCAATATATTTCATTAACTATCCTGTCTCTCTCTGGGTCTCTATCTGTCTCTCTTTTTCTTTCAGTCTCTATCTCTTAGTCTCTCCCACAAAATAGACCTTCACTACATATTATATTTAATCTACCCTATTCTCTCTCACTCTGTCTGTCTTTCTCTCAGTCTGTCACTCTGTCTCAGTCTCCCTCTTTGTCTCTTTCTGTCTCTCCCTGATTCAATTTCTCTCCCTCTTTCTCTCTCTAACTCAGTCTCTCTCTCTCATTATATTTCTTCTCCCCTAGTCAACCTCTCTCTCTCAGTCTATTTTTTACTCTGTCTTTCTCTCACCCAGTCTATCTTCTCTATCAGTCTCTCTATCTGTCTATGTATCTCCCTGCCCATCTCTTTCTCTCTCAGTCCCCCTCTATCTCTCAGTCTCTCGCAAAATATTGATTTGAAGGGAATATTAACCCTGAAAATGCGATCTGCAATTAAAACCCGGATTGTGACTGACTGCGAGGTAAACAGACACGAGTGGAATAAGAAGACATCCGTAAGATTTTGCTCTGCCAGGAATCACCCCCAGGCCCTCTCGCTATCGAGGCGAGGGCTCTAACCACTGAGCTACAGGGCTCAGACTGCAGTGTGTGAGCAGACATAGGCTAACTCAGGGCTCAAGCTGTGCAGACTTTATTCTGGGGGAGGGTTTTGCACTGACGTTTTGACTGTAAAGAAACCAGCTAAACAATACCTCAGGACATGATTTCTCCATAAAAATATTTGCGTCCGGGTGCTAAAGCCAGTTGGGAATACACATGGAATCAGTTACCAAAGTTATGTGTCTCAGGATTGGGGAGGAAGCCCCAGCATCATGCATTTCTGAGCTGGACAGGTTGCAGGAGTCACACACACACGTACACACACAAACACACACACACACACATACACGCAGACTCGCATGTGCACAGACAGACAAAAACAAACATACACATACTTACGCGCACAAACAGACTCATATGCATATATAGTCACACGTGCACACAGATAAGCATACACCCATAACTCAGTCACATAATCACACACACAGATACGCACACAAACACTCACACACGCAGCAGATACGGGCAACACCCACACACAGTAACACACAAAAACATATAGCAGCAAACCACACACAGAGACACGCATTCAAACGCAAACATACACAAACGCGGAAACACCCGCACATGAAAACATACACAGACACACCCAGATAGCACACGCTGACATACGCACACACACAAACACATACAGACACACACGCGCGCGCGCATAAACACAAACAAATAAATACACACTGTTCAATACTGCTCTGAGCTCCCAGTGAGACTGCTTTTAGATTCACCCACAATTGATCTTAAAAGTCCCCCAGTGGATAAGAAGCTTCCCCTGTGCAGGAGAGAATGGCCTCCATTTCATACACACAAATCTCCAGTCAGATGTGGAACTGTCAGGAGGTTGGTTTAGAGAGTTTGAAGCCTGATGACAGGTTTGTGTGTGTGTCAGACACACGGCTGACAATAGTAGAGAACTGCAAACCCACAGTGTGTGGACGGGTCGGGCGATGGTGCGATTGACAGAGAGAGACACAAACACAAACACAGACAGACACAGACACGTTATACATGTTGAGAGTTTGATGTAAAAGATGGCTTGTGGACTCACACTGTCACACCGATTCCTGTCACAATATTCAGCCGCACTGATCAGATAGTCACAATAAACACATGGAGATATTGGCGTCATTCAGACTCTGGAGACACAGTGTGTTACTTACCGCAGTCTCTGTATTTTACACTTCGGGTTCCTCAGAGCCTCACATAGTCGCTTCACTCCACGATCTCCCAGATTATTATAATTCAAGTTCAGCTCCGTCAGTTTGTGGTTTACTTTGAGATCGGAGGTCAAGTCCTCGGTGCTACCAGTTGTCAGATCGATGTCGCTCAGCCTGACGATTATAGACAAAGAAACATAACAGGGATCAGATTAAACACATTGCGTATTATTATTTATTACACAGCCTGGAGATGAGAGACACGGTGCCATAAAAGGGATCAAATTGAATACAAAGCTGTCTGCCATGAGAGACTGTGGATGGGATGGATTGTCTGGGACAGGAGGAAAGGGCCGGGGCTGACAATTTTCCACCTTCACATTAAAATGTCGTTGTACGTGCAACAGACACTTACATTCAGGATTACAGGATTGGTTGTTGGTTGGTGCAATTGGAGGTTCAGTGACTACACAATGTTTGTTGGTGGTGAGTGGGGGGTTGGAGTGTAGGAACCTTCAGTCGGGTTCACTGTGACTCTTAATTTTGACCGATAGAAAGCGATTTGTTGCCAACAACTGAAAACAAAATATTGCACTGAGAAAGCTGCTTGTGTTGTAAGAGCCGTTGTGAATCTATTTTTCAATTGGCAAAACGTTCCCTGGCACTTCATGTTGACGGCAGTCAAATAGTAGCTAATACGCAAATGCGCATCTAATACCTGGCCTCACAAGCGAGATCCCTGAGTTCAAATCCCAGCAGGGAGAAACCTTGGGCAAGTTTTCTTTCTCCACATGCCTGACAAAAATCCCTCAAAAAACCCCAATAATAATTGGGTCACTTCAATCCACGACAGTTTGTCGGTTTTTGCTGTGCACAATTTGCTGCCGGGTTTCGCCCACAAAAATGCGTCAATTGACTTTAAAGTATTTTCTGTGAAGCACTTTGAGACGTCTAGAAAATGTGAAAAGCACTATATCTAATTCAACTATTATTACTATTATTATAGGTGCTGCAGCAGTTTAATCAGCTAAAGCTGTGTAAGGTCCCCCGTGGGAGGGAAACATCCCTCCATTTTCTGGACAGGACACACACCAACCTGTAAATATTGAGTCCCACAGGGTCAGCAGCAAGTGAGTGGGAAGAATCTCTGCTCCCAGTGACTTTTCCTCAAACCGCTGCCGCTGAGCCAGTCCTTGTAGCTTTCAGGAACTTTTAGAAATAATATTGTCCGTAGCTTCTCAGGATATAATAATTTGTGCTGAGAGCCAATTACTGACACCATGTCCACAGTATTTTACTTACCATAGACTCGGTATTTTACACTCCAGGTTCCTCAGATCCTTGCACATTTGCTTCACTTCACAATCTCCCAGATTATGATCCTGCAGCCTGGACACAGAGACACAAACACAGTAACAACACAATACACAATACACATTGACATGTATATACAGGAGCCTTTCACGTGGGGAGCAAGTCCCAAGGTGCTGGGACCAGGGTCAGGCACATACATACTTGCCCACACACCGACACACATACACACACAGGCACCCTTCCTAAATTGGGGAAGATCGAAAAAAATCTAATATTTATATTAATTTCTTGCAGGGTCATGTCTTACAGCTTTACAGGGACGCGGTTGGAAGGTACGGGTGGCCCCAGCCTCTACGGCAACAACATCAATTGCAAGTTTAGGGCCTTTCATATCAGGAAGACGTACCAAGGCAATGAGAGTTTGCACTTGAGCTTGGGTTTGGGATCAGAGACGGGTGGAGTGCAAGGGATTGGGGTAGGTGGATAACCGAAGGCAGGGTCAAAGGGGAAGGTGTTGAGATGGGCATGAAGGAGGCAAAGGAGCAGGAGAGATAGAGGTTCTCTAAGATTGAGTTCCATAGGGTGGTGATGGTGACGGAAAGACTCAATTTAGAAGAGTTGATGGTGGAGCGGGCAGGGCGGGGGCATGGAGCAGCCCAGTGCACACCGAGTGGATGGAGCGAACAGGTTGGTAAAGTTGGTAAACACCACTTCCACCGTTACACACACCCAGTGTCCCTGGGTTGGTTCCATCGCCCTCTCGGCTTCCCTCCCACTCTGGTTCCACCAGCTCAGGCCTCACAGCACTCACTCCCCGCACTCAAAGCCAAGTCTCCTCAGGCCCACGTCACAAGGCTTCCTGTGTCCTGTCCTTAGGGCAGCAGGTCGTCCCCGAGCTGCCACCCAGAGCAGAGAGAGCTTCCTGGGGGCTCCCTCACTCCTTGTGTGTGACACAGCAAAGGGGTGAGCTCTCCCTCACAGCCCAACACAAAGCCCCCCCATAGCTGCCTCTGCCGTGAAGGTCCTCACGCTTTACAACCTCATAGCGCAGTTTACCCGCCTTCCCCACGGCTGCTATCCAGAGCCCAGTATAACAGTGTAAGTGACCTGGGTATGAGGAGAGGGCAGTGGGACCAGCTGATGCCATTGGCGGCTGTTCAGGCCGTGAGGAGCCGCGACACAGTCTGTCAGCATTACAGCCCGAGAGAGTGAGTGTGTATGTAACATGATCAATCAGCGAGGAGGGAGGCTCCTCCTCCCAATGATGGACACCATCTCCTCCGTGTTGTGAGTGCTGTGGGTTCACAAGGGAGAGTGTGTAGGTGGGTATCAAGCGTGAGATTATCTGTCCCCAGGGCCTCTCACTCTGGCGCTTCAGTGAGGAGGGCCTGAGTCCTGGCCACATGGTGAGGGCAGGGCTCCTGTGTGGATATCCTTTCAGTGTCTTTGGTTCTGGGCTGTGTCTGTGAGCACTGAGTACTGTGGTGAACAGAGGGGATCTTTATGTGAGAGTAAGGTGGTAAGAGAAGTTACCAACTCTGACTATGACCTGTCAGAGGCCATGTTGTGTGTGTTTATGGCCACTGTAGGACACCGATGTGTTTTTTTCCCATGTGATTGAATTTCCCATTCTGTTACTCACTCCAGAACCTGTATTTTAAACTTCGGGTTCCTCAGAGCCTCACTCAGTCGCTTCAGTCTACCGTCTCCCAGATTATTTTCTTCTTGCCTGCACACAGAGACACAAACATGGTGAATATAGTGCAGCAATACAATACACATTAACATCTATATACAGTAGGCTTCCATGTGACAAGGACGTCCCAAGGCGTAGGTCGGACTGATATTCAGTCTTGCTGATATTCACCTGCAGAAAGTTGGCACTTATCCAGGACTTGATATTTGACAAACATTCTGTCAGGCCAGCAGTGGTCATAGGTTTCATGTTGGAGGCAGAGAGAGATGAATCTGAGTGTCATGTGTGCACATATGAGTTGACTCCATGTCTGAGGATGATGTCACCAAGAGATGGTATGTACAGGTTAAAGAGGACCGAAGACAGAGCCTTGAGGAACAACACACGAGAGGGTGAGGAGAAGAGATTTGCGGAGACAAAATGGAAATGGGTGTAAGAGATACGATGTGAACCAATCAAGGAAAGAACTTTGAAGGCTGAGATTGGAGGAGGATAGAGTGTCAAAGGGAGCAGAGAGTTCCAGGAGGGGGAGAAGGCAAAGAGAGCCCTGGTCACAGATGGACAGAGTGCCATTTGTCAACTTGATGAAGGCTGTTTCGTGCTGTGGGCAGGAAACCTGATTGAGGGATTCATGACGGGAGAGACAGGTGTGGACGGAGTGAAGCTGGGAAGTTATAACTCTTTCAAGGACCTTGTAAAGGAAAGGGAGGTTGGAGATGGGTGGCAGTTAGTGAGCAGGGATGGGTCCATGGAAGGTTTTATCAGGAGAGGGGTTGATGACAACTGTTTTTCATTATGATGTAAAACCGCACATTGTGTTTGTTTGTGCAACAATTTCTGAGATATTTGGTAAAGATCATTTCATACTTTTTTTCCGAGCAGCTTCCTCCTGATGAAATCAAACACAGACAGAAGTGAGCTCACACTGAGACACCAACAATAACGACAAAAGATTACATGTGTAGAGCACCTTTCACGTCAGGAGGAAGTCCCAAGGAACTGGGCGTGAAATACGCTGTACACATGTAATTTTTAAGACACCTCATTGTAAAATCAGACAGACAGAACAGAATTTTACAGCACAGAGTTGACTGTCATTATTACAGCAAAGTTATTCACTCAAAGTGATTTCCAAAGGTAAGAGGATTCAGATATACAGCCACTATAAAATGTTATTTATGTAAGTTAATAGCTGGGGACACAAATTCAGACCTGCTGACACACTACGATATACTAAATTAGCAATTCAATCTCTTATATCTTTATCAATCAGTATTAGATATTTTTCTCCAGACTGTGTGCAACTGATATGGAGCTCAATTATAATCTATTCTCTTTACCTGCAAAAAGATCGGCCCGTCTCTTTTCATCTGTGTCTGTAACTCTGAGATTTCTTGTTGAACTGAATCTAAATTGCTCCGAATCTCTCGCAGGTTTGTCTCCATCCGTTGTAAAATCTCCTCCTCTCGCTGTCTGAGATCTATCATTACCCGCTGCTCTCTGTCAGTCAGGATCTGGTGTATTTTAGCAAAATCGTTTTTGACTTGGGTCTGCAGACTGCTCGCCTGTTCCTGCAAAATGTCAAACATCACACCGTGTATACACAGTAAAGGTAGTCACACTGAGATATCACAATCTGCACACAGTAAAGAGAGACACACTGAGACCGCACACACTTTATACACCATAAATAGAGACAATCTGATTGTCCGGAAATCAACCCAATAAAACTTACCTTTAGTTGTGAAATATTTTGATTCTGTTTGGCTTCAGCTTGTAGAGCAGTTTCCTTCATCTGTGCGAGAGAAGCTAAGGAGGATTTCACTTGATCCTGGAGTAAACACATAGAACAACAGTGTTTGTATCTGGAATCATCAAGTGGAATAGATTTACTCACTCGTGAGGGGTACTGTTACCTTGTAGATTTCAACAGCTTCCTCAATGGGCAGGAATCTGTGATCCCTGTGTTCTCGCGCATCTCTGCAAACTAAACACAACAATTTCTTGTCAGATTCACATAACAGCTTCAATTCCTCCCGGTGTTTCTCACACTGAAGGTTAATTTCCGTCTGTGTCGGGGTCAGGCTGAATTTCCGAGCTCTCTCTGCTAGACTCGCCAGGGCCCGATTAACCCTGAGGTTCTTTTCTGCCAAAGTCTCCTGACAAACAGCACAGCGGTTTGTCTCCTGCTTTTCCCAGCTCCGGGTGATACACGAGTGACAGTAGTTTTGGCCACAGTCCAGGCTAACAGGATCAGTGAAGAATTCCAGACAAATCGGGCAAATAATCTCCTCGGTCCACCTCTCGGTCTGGAGTCCAGAAGCCATTTTCCCCCTCAGCACTTCCTGATTCAAACTGGTTTCAGTTCCAGTGTGAGTGTATGGGCGGCTCCGAGTCACTGGGCTGTGAAACCCCCTCCTTCAGACTCTTCTTGAGAAATCAGCTGATTGTGACTGTGATCCCAGGAGACCATGAGAAAGACTTGTACATTCATCATGACCCCCACAAGAGTCACTATTCTCTCTGCAATTTACGATGGTCATGACTGCAGGAGTCATGATATTCCTGGCCCGAGAAACGGGAAGAATAACAGCGAGCCGTATATTTGATGCAGGATGTGTAACGCCTCAAAGCTTTGCATATTCTTGTACAGTGTGGTGACAGGCGGGTTTTCGTGAACGTAGAGCCAATCTCCACACAACCAAGTGCAGTAAACAATCATACAATGACCGGCCGATGTTATCAGGGGGTTGTCTTGTCAGCCAATGTTATCTGGTGATTGTCTTGTCAGCTAATGTTATGTGGGTTTTCTTGTCAGCCGATGTTATCTGGTGACTGTCTTGTCAGCCAATGTTATCTGGGGGTTGTCTTATCGGCCAGGAAATCAGGGAGAGAAACGTCCGTCTCTTTCTCATTTTGTGTGGCGAGATCGTTAATGTCCACCAGAACAGATCTTGTTGATTGTGGAGTCCTGTAGTGTTGGTTAATCACAATCTTCTGCAATTCCCTTCATTCCCTACCACCTCCCTGAGCTGCCTCTCTGACCTCCTCACTCCTCAGTCCACCAACTGAGCAGCGCCTCCACTGGATCGGCTTCGGCCTCCGGCCCGTCCCTCGCGCCTTCAGCCACTGCGCCCCGAAACAGTGGATCACTCGCCCTCAGTCCCTCCGCTTTGCCCCGAGCAGTCAGCAAGAACATCCATGTTAGTCGATTGGCTGTTAGCCTTTCCCAAATAAATCATCCTCTTGAACAATAATAACGGTAGGAATAAGGATGAGGAGGAGAGCGCGAATAGCAGGTGATTTTACGGATGAGGACCAGAGCCGCGGGAGAGAGGCGGTTTGACCGTAGCGGCAGCAGAGGGGAGAGGAGGGGATGTTGAGTGACCCGCAGCTGGGAGATGACGGTTGAGAGGGAGGGGAGGAAATAAGGGTAAAGGAGGGCAGGGAGAGGGCAGAGCAACAGCCGCGACGTAAATGGCTGGTGGGTGAGGGGAGGAGGGGACCTGGAGGTGGAGGTGGGTTCAAGGTTTTGAGATGAAGGCGACTCTCAGGAGGTGACGGTCAGAGGAAGGTTTTCGGGCAGTACTTGAAAGAGGGTGAGAGGGATTGAACGAGCATCTGTGCATCTGTCTGTCTGTCTGTCTGTCTGTATGTATGTGTGTGTGTGGCTGGTGACCAGTTGTTGACATTGGCTCCTCACTGTGTATGTGTGTGGCTGCGGGGGTTGGGGGAGCTGAGGCGGGGGTGACATAGCCGCACTGTTGTCTCTCTCTCTCTCTCTCTCTGTGTCTCTCGTCGACTCATGAAGAGCAGCGCCTGATTTGGCGCCTCTTTTATTGTGTGACTCGGCGCAGCGCAGTGCCGTCTCCGGGCGCGGGGCTGACGGTGTTTCGGGGCGCGGCGCCTGTCTGTCTGAGCGCGAGGCGGGACCGCGGGAAACACACACACAACACACACACACACACACACACACAGACAAACACACACACACAGACACACACACAGACAGACAAACACACACAGACAAACACACACAGACACACACAGACACACACACACAGATACAGACACACACACAGACAAATACACAGATACAGACACACACACACACAGACACACACAGACAAACACACACACACACAGAAAAACACACACAGACACACGCAGATACAGGCACACACACAGATACACAGATACAGACACACACACACAGACAAACACACACACACCGAGATACAGATACAGACACACACACACAGAGACAAACACATACAGACACGCACACAAATGCACAGACATTCAGAGACAGGCACACACACATGCACAAGCACACAACACACACAGACACATACACACAAATGCACAGACATTCAGACACAGGCACACACACATGCACAAGCACACACACACACACACACACACACACAGAAAGACACATACACACACAGACGCACAAATGCGTACACATATACACATACACACACACATACAGACACACACACACACACACACCGGTACACATTTACTAAAGAGGAGGATTATAGTTACCGACTGAGTTCCCCTTTTCCGCGGCACAAGAGCAAAGTTCACTTCACTATAAAAGACTGTTGGTGGCGTTAGATAACAGTAATTTTTTTTGGCAAAAAAAACCCCGCAGGATTACACGTTGTTTCCACGAGAATGAAGGGTTCCTCATCAAACAGAGCAACAAGAGATATTCATGAAATCCTCGGGGACAAATCGGTCAATTTCAAGCCAATATCTCGACATCGTTTCAACGCCAAAACAGGGTCTTCTATACGTGTGGTGATCACTGCCGGACAGTAACATTAATCTGTCGTGTTCACTGCCAGTGGTCCACAAACTGGTGGTCATTTCGGAAGATATTATGGTTTTCATACCCAACGGTTCATTAAACGGGTTACGAACAGCTCAAAACGTGGCGAGTCGCCAGGAAGGAGGGTCACAGGTTTAGTTTTCGGGGTTGTGTTGGCAATTCGCTGTCTCTTATCAACGCCAACACCCGAGTCTCAGCCCCCGGCAAAGCAAAATATCTTTAAGGTCGCGATACACTGAGCTCACTCTGCCCCGTGTCCTCCTCTCTCGCTCTCATGCAAAGGGTCCTTCCCTTCTCCTCCTCCTCCTCCCCAGACAGTACCCGCACACCCGTAGGCAGCTGTGTGTCAATAACGGTCCCCAGACCAGGTATGGGAGAGGAATCAGAATTAACATCTTTAATAATCAGTCACTACAGAGTCCAGAATATATTCCATATTACACAGACTGTGTGGACAGTCACCGCCTCAGCTCAGCTCTGATTCCCCGCAGTGACCGCAGCTGATTCTCTCCGTCTGAACTGAACCCATTCCCCCACAGCCTGAAACACATTAAACAGGAAATAAACCCATGGGATAATGGTACAAACTGTAAGCTGTTCATGTCGTTTAATACATAAATAAATCTCTTCAAACTGTTCCCATTCTGATACGCAGCCCTTTCTCTATGTGTTCATCACATTAAACACTAACACAAACACACACCTGATCCCCTCCAGACTGGTGCAGGTCAGTATGAGGCGGCGCAGAGCGGGTACAGAGCCGTCTGTGAAGGAGTTAAACACCAATTCCAGAATCCTCATTGAGCGGTTTGTACTGGGAGCGGAGACCAGACCATCAGTGCAGCCATCGGTCAGTCTGTTACCCCACAGCCTGAAGATCAGACACAGAGGCATAACAGGGATAGAGTAAACACAGTGTATATAAACCACTGTAACTCACTACAGACCGTCACCCACCGAAGGAAGAGACGTTAGAGGCCACAAGTGGATATAGAGATAACTACCCCCAAACAAACAACCGTAAGGCACACACACACTATCTCACTCACAGATGCAAACACAGAAACATTCACAACCACAGCACACACAATCGTAAACAAACACAAAATCATAAACACAGACACGCACTCACACAAGCGCAAAAAAATACACACACAGAAACACACGTACACAGAACACACAGATAAACACACACCAATACACACATAAACATCACACACAGGCACACACACACAGAAACAGACACATGCATGAACAAAAATACTAATCAACAAACACAAATTATTCAGTGCTGCTCCGAGCTCCCAGTGAGGCTGCTTCTAGATTCGCCCACAATTTATCGCCGCTGACCAGGAGCGAATGTGCCATTTCACACATACAAATCTCCAGTCAGATGTGGAACTGTTAGGAGGTTGGTTTCGAGAGTTTGAAGCCTGATGACAGGTTTGTGTGTGTGTCAGACACACGGCTGACAATAGTAGAGAATTACAAACCCACAGTGTGTGGAGGTATTGATGGGACCAGGGCAGGAGCTTCGGGATTAGATACAATGGGAGCGAGTTTGGGGCTTGGAGCCAGTTTAGGGGTCGGAGCTGTGACTGTCCGCATGTCACCAGAGCTGGGGTTTCCAGCGCATGGTTTCTTATTAACACATGTCGAGAGTTTGATGTAGAAGATGGCTTGTGGCCTCACACTGTCACACGGATGCCTGCCACAATATTCAGCCGCACTGATCAGACAGTCACAAAAAACACAGTGCGATATTCGAGTCATTCAGACACTGGAGACACAGTGTGTTACTTACCACAGACTCTGTATTTTAAACTCCATGTTCCTCAGAGCCTCACACAGTCGCTTCACTCCACAATCTCTCAGATTATTATGGTTCAGGTTCAGCTTCATCAGTGAGTGGTTTGTGCTGAGAGCAGAGGTCAGATCCTCGGTACAATCAGCTGTCAGATTGTTACTGTCCAACCTGGAGATCAGAGACACAGAGACATAACTGGGATTAAAGTAAACACAGTGTGTGTAACCCACTGTCACTCACAGTTTGTTTGATACCCAAACACACGCACATACACGCCTACACAGACACACAAATGTATACCAACACAGATAGAGATACGCACACAAAAACTCACAAACACGCACAAGCACATAAACACACTACACACAAACAACCACATGTACCATAGATAAATACAGACACAGACACACACACACAAGCACAAACACACACACACACAAACAAACAAGTACACGCACGCAAAAACACAGGCACACTTACACAAAAATTACTCCCAAACAAATACGCACATGGACACAAATATGCAAACAAACAAAACACACACACACAAAAATATACAAATGCACACACATTCACAATCGTACACACGAACACAGATGCACAAACACACACACACTATCGCACACACACAAACCCAGCTGCACAAACACACGCATATTCAGAAACACACACGCGCACCAAAACACACAAGCACACACAGAATCAAACACAAACACACTCAAACACAGGCTTCCAGATACAAACACAACTACACACAAACAAACACATTGCACACACATAAATACACACACCGATACACATACTTCTAGCTGATGTATGTGTGTGTGTTTGTGTGCGTATGTGTGATCGAGTATGTGTTTCAATGTGTGTGCGTAGGTGTGTGTGTCTGTGTGGGTCTTTTTAATAATTGTACAATGACGGCTATATCGTCTGATATTAACAGTGAGCACCTCAATATAGTCAGATATTTAGGGAATGTATTTACGTCTACCAGTGTTTGTTGGTCTGTGTGTGATTGTGTAAATCTATGCTTTCATGTGTCTGTGTCTGTTGCGGATGAAGCTTAATATCTTCCAGATGTTTAGTGGCTCTGGCTGTCTGGTATTAACAGGGAGCACCTCTATATAGTCTGATGTTGACAATGTGTGTGTAGATCTGTATGGTGGGGGATCCCTATTAATATCAGAGAACATAGGCCACTAAACAGCGAGATACATTAAACACCCTCTATCACAACAACAGACACAGACACATGATAGCATAGATTCACACTTAGATTCATACAGATCAGAAAACACAGGCAGGCACACGCACACACTCCGTAAATATCTGAATATATTGAGTTGCTCACTGTTAATATCAGACAATATAACCATCATTGTAAAATTATATAAACACACACAGACACACAAACACACATATGCATGAACATAGAAACACATACTCGATCACAATTATGCAGACACACACACACACACCCGCTACAACAGACGCAAGTTAAGAGCCAATAAACTCTTCCACAGTCACAAAATTTCAGACACAGCCAGTAAACACCAGCCTTAACGACTAAACACCACCACAGCCAATCAACACCAGCGAGCAGCCAATAAACACCAGCGAGCAGCCAATAAACACCAGCCAGCAGTCACTGAACACGAGTTTGCAGCTATTCAACACGAGATGGCAGCCACTAAACCCCAGATAGCTGCCATAGAACACAGTTTGTAGGCACAGATTAACAACCACAGCAAATGAACATCAGCAACAGATGCGCACACACAGAAACACGGCAGCACAGACATACACAAATACAGATCTGCATACACACTGTTAACTTCAGACTGTATAGAGGTTCTCCCTGTTTAGTGGCCAGAGGATATTAAACACCATCTGTAACAACAACAGAGACAGACACATGAAAGCAAAGATTTCAAAAATGGATTCATACAGATCATAAAACACACGAAGACTCGTATACACACACTGTAAATATCTGACTATATTGAGGTGCTCATTGTTAATAACAGACGATGTAGCCGTCATTGTTAAAATCATTATATGGACACACAAACACACACAGTGAGAAGCACGATCACAGAATATGAACCAAACGGTATTGTAACTCTTGCTCATTCAGTTAGTCCTGATTTCCTTCATTACAATAAACGTTGCACGAACAACAACAACTTGCATTTATATGGGTTGTTCTCTCTGTGCGCGTACAACCTGGGATAACAGTATGACTTTATTTCAGCCACAATCAGATCTAATAAGAGACTCACCGTCTTGTCTCCCCACTGACTGAGCTGCGGTTCCTGCCTTTGGCTCCCGAGCCTCTCAGTGATGTGGCTTCAATGTTCTGGGCTGTACAGGTAATAGCACACCCTGGTCAGAGTCTGGCAGTAAATCATAGCCAAGCCATGTTCCCTTGGAGATTTCCACACAAAGCAATGGTTTATTAATTAGACACTGTTGACGCAAATCTGAAACAAAACACATTTTTTTTACCTTTTTTGCTATTTGCCAAATAAACTTTAGCATGGCGATGGGTCCAGAAATTACCTGTGCAACTCAAAACCTATATCGTCTTGTACTACTTGCTTGGTGCGTCATAAATTAATGTACACTCTTTAGTTTTTCAATCCCAATTAGAATGTTCTATCCCTTACAGTGTCTCCTCACTCTCATCCCAGTCAGTCCAATCCTCTGTTTACCATCACAGCTCATTTAACCCTCTCTCTCTCTCAGTCTAACCCTCTCTCATTAAATCCAGTCTAACCCTCTCTCTCTCACTCCTCAAAGCCAACCAAACTCTCTATCTTTCTGATCGAAGTCAGTCTAAACCCTCTCTTCTCATAAAAGCCAGTCTGACCCTCTCTCTGTCCCTCCTCACAGACAGTCGAAACCACTATCTCGCTTTGACAACCAGACTAACCTTCTCTCGTTAAGCCAATCTAACCGTTGGTAACTCGTCACAGGCAGCGTAATCCTCCTTAACATCATTGTAATAGACTTGGTGGATACACCAATACCGTTGTTTAAAATCGAAAGTTTATTAAGTGAGTCACAAAAGCTCCAACTGAGACAATAGTTACAGTAAAATCCATCTTTCCGGTCCAACTGGGAAGATGCGTTTGACCCCTTACTCCGACTCTCACGTCAACTCCAACGATTCATAGTAAAATCTTTCTTTTAAGAGATCCTAACTCTGCCGACCCTGGTCACAGAGATAGCCCCACCATTCGCAAACTGCTGGTGACTCTGAGCAGGGAAATTTCCCATAGAAAAATACACTGATCGAGAGAAAGACAGATTGGCAACTTTTGTTCTGGCGACCTTCTCCAGCCTGAGAGGTTCTCCGCCTTGAGCTCCGCAGGTGTGTGAGACTGCAGCCATTTCTTTCTGTGGTCCTGTATTCTTACATCTGTGCTCAAGGACCTGATTGCTCATTATCTCAGAGGAGTGAACTTCTCCCAGACAGTAAGAAATGTCATAAGAATCTTACGTCAACCGGTCCAGCAAAGCTACATTAAGGTCGTCATTAAATCAAACGCAACTTATTAAATGGTTACAGGTGAGAGCTTAATTTAAAAGCCTTAAAGACGTTAAGGAATACAAATACAATCTTACACCATAGATCAAGGATTGTGCTTTTATCTTAGCGGGATAATCAAGGTAAATGTTACCAGACATTTCTGCACTGAGAGAGTTACTATTCATTCACAGAATGATGCAGAGGCCGGATGACAAGAGAGCAAAACTGAACTGAGTAAAAAAGAACATTGAGGGTATATGGGTTGAAAGTTGGACGTGTTTCGTATGCGAGACATACAAACTGTACGGTATACTGGAGCCTCAGTTTACTCAATATGAGTTGGCACAAAGATTCAAAGAGAAGGTCTTTATTCACAAACGAGAGCAACAGTCTCTGCATTAAACGTGATATTATATTACCACATCAGTATACAGATTTATACAGCATAACAATAGAAATGTATTTTACCCGC